>NC_030809.1:35623523-35926554 GCF_001704415.2 Capra hircus | reverse complement strand
TTTTACATACTCACTTTAACTTTATTTGAAAACATCCACTTTTTGTTTGCATAACTCCTCTGACCAGCAACTAATTGTCTTGCACAACTCTATTTCTTAGCAAGTTTGTTGTGCTCATTCTTCTTTTCTCTGAGTATCCACAAACTATTTTAAGAACTAAGTCATGAACCACAGTCTTTGTAATGCCCTCCTTGATGCCACTGCCCATGATACACTTCTTTTATTGCTTTGTGTATATGTGTGTGTGTTTGGCAGATAATGCAGAACAAAAAAGAACTGCTACGCCTCTCTGAACTTTCTAGACACTGAAGCTGCTGTTGTTTCTTTTTTTTTCAATTGTGCTAAAATACACATAACACCAAATTTACCATCTTAACCATTTGCAAGCATACATGTCAGTAGTGTCAAGTACTTTCACATTGTTATACAGTCTGCAAACTCATAATTTTATAAAACTTGAACTCTATACTCATTAAATGATAACTTCCCATCCCTCCTTCTCCTCATCCCCTAAAAAACCATCACTGTACTTTCTGTCTCTGTGAACTGGACTCTTGTAGTTATATCATAAATGGAATGATACAATATTTGTCTTTTTGTGCCTAATACATTTAGCATAATATATTCATGTTTATCCATGTTGTTGTATGAGTCAGAATTTCCTTCCTTTTTAAGGTTAAGCAATATTTCATTAAATTCATATACATTTTGTTCATCCAATCATCTGTTAATGGTTATACAGTTAGTTGCCACATTTTGGCTATTGTGAGTTATGCTGCTATGTGAAACTTATTCTTTTAAGATCTAAAACTAGTATGGTAGGAAGATTCTAAGATGGATCCAAGATTTTCACTTCTTTTTGCACACACTCTCTATAACTTCCTATCCCTGAATATGAATAGGACTTGAATATAAAGATATCACTCTATAATTATGTTTCTCCATATAGCAGCAGAAATTTTGGAAATGTAAGTAAAGACCCTAATCAGGTGATTCTGAGTTAATCAAAACAGCCACGATGCTGCATGGGCCCAACCTAATCAGATGAGCCATTAAGGAAGATAGAGAAATATAAAGTAAAGAGAAATGTTCTATATTCCTTGAGAAGAAAATGACCATGTTGTGAACTGCCCATGGAGGGGGCTCTATGACAAGAGTCTACAGGTGACCTTTAAAAACAGCACAGTTCATGGGCAATAGTATGCAAGAAAATGAGAGCTTCAGTCCTAAAACCACAAGGAGTTAAATTCTGTCAATACTCAGTGAGGTTGTAAGATACCCCAGAGCTTAATGAGACTGAAATTGAAGCAGATGCCTTGAGACCCTGAGCAGAAGACCAAGCTAACCTGTACCCAGACTCATGTCCAAAATAATAAGAAGAAGATTAAAAAATGTGTTTTCAGTTGCTATATTTGTGGTAATTTGTTATGGAACAATTAAAAACCACATATTTTTTAAAATTAAAAATAATACCCCTGGTTTTGAATTTGGGTTAGAAACTTTTATTTATTGTCAGTTTTTCTTAAGTACAGGCTACAAACCATAATTATGGCCTCCCTATTAAATTCATCTTTGGGAATATCAAATACCCAATATGCAATGCATTTAAGAGCTATTGACGTATTCTAAACTTTTTACTCCTACAAAAATAATTGGACCTCTACCAAATTACTTTTGATTTTTTTAATTGATTTTTTTGTAGGTTTGTTTTCCTTATTATCTGTTGTTATTGTCACTATTTGTATGCATGTCTGATTTTGGCAGTCCACTGTAGTCTGTCATAAGGTGGAAGACCAGAGGATCTCGCTTGTTTGTATTGTTTCTACAATGAGAATAACCAAGCTTTAAACAAGGATATGACAACATCTGAACTTAAAATAAATTATTATTTTTTCAGTCTACCTCTTCATATTTAGTCACCAGAAAGAAAATGATATATGCTTACATGATGAGGTAATATTATGAAAATACCAATTGATTGTTGATATTTTTGCTTATTTTTTAAAAATTGTGGGACTTTCCTAGAAGTCTAGTGTTTAAGACTAGGCCTTCCAATACAGGGGATGTGGGTTTAATTCCTGGTTGGGGAGCTAAGATCCCACTTGTCTCACGGTCAAAAAAACAAAACACAATGAAGCAATGTTGCAACAAATTCAAAAAAGACTTAAAAAAAAAAGTCCTTATCAAAATAACCTTAAAAAAATTGTAATTGTTATCCTCATTGGAAGCTCTTTAGAAGGCAAAGTGGCCAGATGGAAGGTATTATCTGTTTTCAAATGGTTTTTCTCTCAGGTGTCTCTAATTCCTCAGAGAAATGTGTGAGTTTCATACAGAACTATGCCATCAATTTCCAAAGTAGAACAGCAGGATATGTTATCTACTACTTTCTGAATCTAGATATATGACTTACTGACTCGTTAATAGAGAATATATGTTTTATTTTTCCAGTGGTGGTAACTTAGGTAAAAGGTTTAGAAAACCTATAGATAAGGACAGTGAAAAATATAATACTAGAAGGAAAGAGGGAAGAGAAATAAGTTAGGGTTTGTGGCTAAAACGGTAAAGAATCTGCCTTCAATGCAAGAGATCCAGGTTCAATTGTTGTTTTGGGAAGATCCCTTGGAGGAGGAAATGGCAATCCACTCCAGTACTCTTGCCTACAGAATTCCATGGACAGAGGAGCCTAGCAGGCTACAGTCAGTGGAATCCCAAAGAGTTAGACACAACTGAGTGACTAACTTTCACTTTTCACCTTTTGAGAAAAACAGGAAGGCTATGAAAATAGATGACTGTAAATTATCAAATTTCAAGTATTGAAATCTTAAAAATGTATATCTAGTGTTTTTATATGCTGTCTTTTCCCTCCATTTTTTAACATGTGCTCTATTTACTTTGTGAATCAAGGTAAATATAAAAAGTGTCTTTATCTGAGTAACTCTAGCTCTCACATTTCAAAAGTTCCTGGTACAAAGTTTATATTGAAGGCATTTGGGGTTTTTCCAGTAGTCATGTATGGATGTGAGAGTTGGACTATAAAGAAAGCTGAGCACTGAAGAATTGATGCTTTTGAACTGTGTGGTGTTGGAGAATACTCTTGAGAGTTCCTTGGACAGCAAGGATATACAACCAGTCCATCCTAAAGGAAATCAGTCCTGAATATTCATTGGAAGGACTGATGCTGTAGCTGAATCTCCAACACTTTGGCCACCTGATAAGAAAAACTGACTCATTTGAAAAGACCCTAATGCTGGGAAACATTGAAGGTGGGAGGAGAAGGGAATGACAGAGGATAAGATGCTTGGATGGCATCACTGACTCAATGGACATGAGTTTGAGTAAACTCCAAGAGTTGGTGATGGACAGAGAGGACTGGCATGCTGCAGTCCATGGGGTCACAAAGATTTGGACACAACTGAGGGACTGAACTGAACTGAATATAAGTAAGTAAGTGTTAATCGCTCAGTCGTGCCCAACTCTTTGCGACCCCATGGACTGCAGTTTACCAGGCTCCTGTATCCATGAGATTTTCCAGGCAAGATTACTGGAGTGGGTTGCCATTTCCTTCTCCAGGGGATCTTCCGAACCCAGGACTTGAACCCAGGTCTCCTGAATAAGCGGGCAGATTCTTTACCAACTGAGCTACAAGGGAAGCCTCTGTATATGACCACTATCTGCAATGTGTGGTCTTAATGCAGATGTCTAATATAATCTTAATGTACATGTCTTAATGCACATGTCTAATATAATCACTTTATTATTTTAGCTTTCTTTGTGAATAAGAAAATAAATCATTCCCCTGATGTTTGCACACACACAGTGTCAAAAGTGACGGAATGCTTTAACAGCACTGCCCACACACAATAGTCCTCCTGATTTGACTTCCCCCCCGCCCTTTAGGACTTATATGATCTTTTTGGCCCAGCAGCTGATATAATGCCACTTTGAAATAAAGACAGTATATTTAAAAAGGCATTAATATTGCTCTGTTGATATTCTGGAGTAAACAACTGAGTGGGAACTAATTTTACTGAGTTTCACTATAAAATTAAGTATGATTGTCTTAATTATCTGAGCTAGTATGGAAAACAAATGTGCTGCAATTATGATAAGGGTGATTAGTGATGCTGTATCTTTCTCATTCACTTTTGGCCTATTTTTTTTCAGTCTGATACCTAAGAACTGCATAATTGTTCTCTGTTGCTTTAAACATGAGAACCTTAAATAATTCAGGCAAAAATAACCTCTACTACCATTACCAATCCATCTCCAAATAATGGGTATTTTTGCCTTAATAACAGCAAGAGAAGGTACATCTGAAAGCTTCCATAATAGAAAACCAGGAAATGTAAAAAGCAGTCTTTCTATAGCAAAACAATAGTGTAACTGGAATAGCAACCTGTCTCCCAGAGAACAAAGGCACTGCTGTAAGAAGTCTAAGTGTTTGCTCTCTGCCAACGTGCCCCCAAATTCACAGACATGTTTAGAAAGAATGCCTATACCTCCCATACAGAATTAAAAGGGAGGTCTTCTAAGCTTTGAAAGGCAATATTTGGGTTGTGTCGGAGCCTAATACTGTATTTCTTTGTTCTTATTCTGATTTGATATGGACATACAAATCATTAATTCTTTAAGTATTTTAAGGTAATTTCTTTAAATTGCTCTTTAAGGAATTTCTTTGAGTGTTCTAAGTATTCAATGTGCAAAATAGCTTTGGATGTAAGGATTGAAAGTGGGGTATGTGAGCAAACTGTTATCAATCTAGTGACTTTATTTAAACAGCATGAAGTAACATAGTATTCACTAAAGCTTTTATTTTTTAAGGCTCCTAAATGTACATTTAAATAATATTTTCAACAATTTTTATAAAATCCTTAAGATTGATGTTGCTTTTACTTTCTACATGATACCATTTCTTACAGGAGCTCAAATGAGAGAGCTACCAGAGACCTCCAATGGCAACAACAATTCTTTCCTTTAGTAATCATGGAAGCAGAGGGATTTTTTAAGATATTATACTCAACGAAAATTTGAACACAACCTTTTCTTAAAGTCCAGTGTGGTCAGCTCACCCACATCTTCTCTACTCCTTCTCCCACGGACTTTTATTTTCTTTCACTCACAATTTCTTTTTTACTTGCAAAGTTAAGTTTAACAATGATTTAAATGTTATTAGTGTTTTAAATATTTTTATCCATTATTATTATCATGATGCCTTTCTTATAGTATATGTTTAATAATTACTCAAATATCATGATGCTTGAGTACTAAGACTGTTTTAATAATAATAATAAATTTTAATTTTCATATAACATCATATTATTAAGAAAGTCAGATTTAGGTTAAGATGCTGATCTAAACACAAAATCTACGGCCTCAGTTTTCTTATATGTAAAATAAGGATAATAACTAAGAATTGTGGTGAAATCTAAAAGTTACTTCAAACTTGGCTTTTCTAAAATCTGGACCACATAATCTAGATAGTTTTTCTGCTAAGAATCCAGAAACCATGATTAATTCCTCTCATCAGTCCCATTTAAACATCCAGTTACCCAGGTCTAGTGATATTGCTCCTCAAAGTGTTGAAAAGTGCTAGTCACTCAGTCATGTCTGACTCTTAGTGACCCCGTGGACTGTAGCCCACCAGGCTCCTCTGTCCATGGAATTCTCTAGGCAAGAATATCAGAGTGGGTTGCTATTCCCTTCTCCAGGGAATTATTTCAACTGAAGGATAAAATCTAGGTCTCCTGCATTGCAAACAGACTCTTAACCCTCTGAGCCAACAGGGAAACTCTTGATACGTTTTAAAAGCTTCACTCTTTCCCATTCCCAATGCCACATCCCCAGTCCAGGTCACAATTATTTCACACAACTGCTCTCCCCTCTGAATTTGTCTTACTGCCTCTAGTCTTGATTCTCTCATATTTATCCTCCACTCTGAAGTCACAATAACTTACAAAATATCTTTGATAATATGTCACTTTCCAGCATTAAATATTTCATAGATTTCCCTTTGCTCGTGGAATAGGATAAGAGCTCCTTACAATGGCTTGCAGCACATTAGGACTGACCCTCCTTCCCCCTTCACCTTCCTTCTTGCATTTTCTTGTCTCACAGTTAGCTCCTCGGACTTCCCAGATGATCTCTCAGGTCTGTTCCTCTGCCTGGAATACTTGCTTCTTCTCTGTCTGTCTCAATCTTAATCATATTCAGCTTCCAAATATTACTTCTTGAAAACACAGTTCTATAATGCCGTTTAGTTTAAATGATTCTGCATTCTCAACAGAAGTTACTGAAATTACTTTTAAGAAGTCATTCATTCACAATCAGGGTGATTGAGAGAGAAACTGGGTGAGAACAGGAGAGGGGGATAAAACTGGGGATTTTTGAAATATGATATATATAGGGAAAGCTAGTAACCTCTCTCCTCCTTTTCTCACCTCCAGTAAAAGAGGCTTACACTGTACTATGTAGAGAGTTTACTACATAACCTATGCATATAGGGAGGGGGAAAAATAGTATAACTCCTACCTACAAAATTTACAGGACAAAACATGCTAATAACTTTTGTGACAGGAATACCCTGCCTTTCCTTTGGTGTGAGCAAAGGATGCAAGGTTGTTCTTTCCCTCATTCATTCAACAATGCTATTTTTTAACTTCTTACTTTGAGACAGGGTTTCCCTTGTGGCTCAGGTGGTAAAGAATCTGCCTGCAATGCAGGAGACCTGGGTTCAATCCCTGGATTGGGAAGATCCCTTGGATAAGGGAAAAGCTACCCACTCCAGTATTCTGGCCTGGAAAATTCCATGGACTATATCAGTTCAGTTCAGTTCAGTTCAGTTCAGTCGCTCAGTCATGTCCAACTCCTTGCGGCCCCATGGACTGCAGCATGCCAGGCCTCCCTGTCCATCACCAACTCCTGGAGTTCACTCAGACTCAGGTCCATCGAGTCAGTGATGCCATCCAGCCATCTCATCCTCTGTTGTCCCCTTCTCCTCCTGCCCCCAATCCCTCCCAGCATCAGAGTCTTTTCCAATGAGTCAGGTCTTCGCATGAGGTGGCCAAAGTACTGGAATTTCAGCTTCAGCATCATTCCCTTCAAAGAAATCCCAGGGCTGATCTCCTTCAGAATGGACTGGTTGGATCTCCTTAGGGGGTCGCAAAGAGTCAGAAATGACTGAATGATTTTCACTATCACTTTCTCTTCACTTTGAGATAATATAGATTCACATGCCACTGTAAGAAAACAGAGATCCCAGATCCCACTCACACTTTTTACTTTCAGCTTTGCTGAAGTCTAATTGACAGTTAGAAGTTATATATATATATATGTATTTAAGGTTTACAACTTGATGATCTAATATACCTTGTGAAGGAATCACCACAATCAAGCTAATTAATGTATCCATCCCTTCATACAGTTTCCTTGTGTGTGTGTGGGAGGGGGGTTGGGGAGGTGGTGGGCTGTGCTGAGAATACTTAAGATCTACTCTCCTAGAAGATTTAAAATACATAATACACCACTGTTAACTATAGTTAGGTTGTTGGACATTACACCTCTAGAACAGGTTTGTCTGGCATAACCGAAACTTTTAACCCTTGACTAACGTCTCCACATTCCTCCCTCTCTCAGCCCCTGGTAGAAGGGCATTCTGCTTTCCGCTTCTATGGGAATGCTTACCCTGGACCAGACACTGGTCATAGAGGACAGGAAGAAGAGGTCTGAAGCCATTCCAAGTCCTGTTCCAGAGGAGAACTTGGAAGGAAGAAGGATTTTCATGAGCAGGAGACTGGATGGAGTGGGCCACCCAAATGATGGAAGGACCAGATAGATCAGCAATTAAGAAACATTGCTGGCAACAAGAGTTCCTACTGGAGGGGAACATAGTGCTAAGAATATTGAAGAGCACAGCATAGAGATGCATCTGCTAGCAGGGCTTCCCCAAGGAAGAAACTTTCACATTTCCACCTTCCCTTCCTCCCTCTTAAGCGCCAGTCCTGAAGGATCAAACGCCATAGGAAGCAAGCCATGGAGGAAGAGTGGGCAGAAAGAGAAAGAAGCCACCACGTTCCCATTCTGGAAGACAGTAGCTTCCAAACAGTGGGAGGGGAAGCTTTACTTTTGCATAAGTATCAGAGTCTTGACGAACATCTTGAAATAGATATTCTTAAGTAAGACTTAAAGTCTTAAAGTCTTAAAGACTTAAAGTCACTTAGAGGTGACTGTAGAATTGCTCAGTATCTCAGAGTGAACAGGAAAGTCATGGGCACTCTGCCCAAGTTCCCATCCAGGGCCAAGAGACAAGGCTGCCAAATAAATTTTCAACAGACAGTGGGACAAAAAAATTGTGTTTATCCTTAGGCCATGATTAGTGCTTTTCAATATTCATTACACTTCAATGGTCATTTCAATATCCATCACAATAGTTTATAAAATTAGTCATTGTGGAGGTGATTTTATAAGCATCTGGAGTAGGTATGGGTAGAAACTATTGAGTGAACCTGAAAAATGGGCCCTAAACATGAAGTTCCCTTGGTATTGTTAAAAGGAACCCATCTGTCAAAGTTATGAATTAGTATTCTTCATTTTCGATAGGCTCATTATGAGAAACAGTCAGAATCCTTTTGAAGTGTGTGCATATTACACGTTTTGATCCTGTTCTTACCTGAATGGTATAAAAGCATAAAGTCTTCTCTAAAAAGCCTATATCTGCATTCATTGAATTCATTGGATAGGATGTAAAAATGACTGCTTTTCTACAAATCTATATTTACATCTTAACAAATTCAAAAGTGAGACTAGTGTAAATGAAATCAGTTCTGCTGACCATAGTCTCCTTTTAGATTTCCCTTCCTTCCCATGGCTCTTTTCAATTCTTCAAGGAAGGAATTTCAGTGTTTTTAGCTAGAATCAAATGTCCAGTATAACTGCAAGCATCAGAGCTTAGGTTGATAAAAAAGATATAACGGAAATGTTTTAGTTGGACATTGGCTTTGGAACCAAACTGGCCTATGTATGATGTGGTTTCCACTGTTTACTAGCTGCACAGTCAAATTAATTAACTATCATAAGTGTCAGTGTCCTTGTGTGTAAAACAAACAAATTTAGTACACGCCTGCATAACTATTGTGAATGTTAAATGAGATAAAAGTATACAAACTGCTTAGCAAATTGTCTAATACAATGGAAGTACCCACATGCACCCACAGGAGACCTATTCCATAGCAGAAGATGAATAATATGCCCTTGATACACAATTCTAGACAAAAATGGAATTCTCTTTATTTTTTCCATCCAAATAGGAAGCTTGGTATCAAGCATAGTAATTTATTCCCATTTAACTTGCAAAAAGTGAAAAAAAAAATACTGTAAGAATGTTGTTTTCCATCAGAATCAAAACATGATCTAGAATAACAGTAAAATTTCAAAGGGATTACTACTAACAATAAAAATAAATAGCCCCATAAAATATGTTATTTTAAATATTTAAGGAACAAATGTGATATCTGATAAATGACTTTGGGATAACTGGTTAGCCATTTGGGGAAAAGTCATAATTCTTACTTCACTAGTTGAACATAAATATATTTCAGAAGTTATAATGTAGTATATTAAAAAAGAAAGCATTTCAATACCAGAAAAAGATGAAAATTCATATTTTTACAGTCTTAAGATTTTATCACCACTGAAATCACAATATTAACCTCAGTAACCACTGGGGGATAAATTGTAGAATTGAGAATATCATAATTAAAATTTCTTAGCAAAACAAACAAAATTTAAGCAAAACCTAGTAAGATCAAGCAACAAAATAAGAAACAAAACCATAGACAGGTTAAAGGTAGAAACCAACTTGGAGAATTTATATACATTACCCTTGCATATTCATAGGAGCTAAGGATTAATTTGTAGATTACTGTCAATTGTGGCTCGATTATGATTTGCCAGTGAATCCCATTTGTTGGGTAACACTCCTTGAATATCACTTGAATGGCCTTTCTCAGGAACAGTGGCTATTAAAGAACATTAAAGCTGGAGGTAACTTTAGAGACTATTTTGGTTTACTCTCTGTATTTTATAGACAAGATAGCTAAGACTTGGAAAAGTTAAATCACTAACTCTAATAGAAATATGTACAAGATGCAGTAAGAACAGAAGAAAAAGAAAAAGAAAAACTTTCATGTCTGAAGAACAAGAGGTTAAAGAAATCCTGACTTAGGAGGCCATGGCAGACAGTGTCCCTAAATACTGAGGAGGTGGGGGAGGTTATCACATCTGTGCTGAGCTATTTTTGACAGAAGCTAAATAAATAAAAGTTAAAAAAAAAATAGAAAGATGCATAATAATTCCCCTGAAGGACAGGGGATTTGAGGGTAAACAAAACAACACAAAACATATAATACTCTAAGGCACAACACAGAAAGAAGTCTAGCACATTACAAACCATTAGATATAACTGAAGTTTATTGGGTATTAGTGGTGTTAAATGAAGTTTAAAATATGGGCCATGTGCTAAATATGTGTGTGCCATGCTAAATAATTTTATTCCTGTCCTATCATTGATGGAAGATCAGCTATACTATAAGGGACTAACTGTACAATAAGGGACTAACATGAGATTGGTGTCATAAAAAAGAAATTTGGTAGATGCTTGAAGGATGGATAAGATTAATAACTTGGAAGATTAATAAAAGAATCCTACCTCTCCTTCAAAATCCTGCTGAAATATTTGACCTGACCTGGGTTCTACATGAGCAGAATGAGACTCCTTTTCCTCTTTGCACCTTGTGTAGGTTCTATTCTTTATACATTGATTGTACCAATATATATGCATTTCTAGCTCCCTAACTAAAATGAGATTCTCCAGCAACTTTTCAAGTAAAACTAAATAAAATGAAACAAACAAACAAAAAACTTCCACATAACCAGTGTTAAAATGTTGATTAAAATAATGCATGAGTCTAAGTTCTTTGTGGATTTCAAAAAGGAATAATGCCTACATCCCAGCCTATGTCATTAAGCTTCTGTTTGTACAATACAGCATATAAAGTAAGTAACTATAGTCTAAGACAGTATAAAAGTAAGAAAATGTGTGTGTGTGTGTGTGTGTGTGTGTGTGTGTGTGTGTATTTCCACAGTGTGGAAAATGAAAGAACAATCTATAGAGAAGCTGTCATTTGAAATAGGCCTTGACAAATAGCTAGGATTTAGGCACAGAGTGATTTGGTAGTAAAAGGCCAGAAAGAAGTAACAGAATAAGCAAAGTTGTTGAGATTTAAGAAAAAAAAAAATCTTAATAACAAATGACCTGTTAGTAATGAAATTTCCCTGATTCTTTTTTGCTTTTATGATTGCTATTAATAGTTTGTTTGTTTTAATCCAGATCCAAATAAGTTACATAAAGATTTTGATTGTGTTAATATGTCTAATCAAGTCTTTTTAAAAAAACTATAGATTGCCTACATAGTTATCTATTATTTTCTTTTAATTTGTTCTTTTTTTTTAATTTGATAGGAGAGAAGATAGTTCACTCAATCACCTTGATAGTTTTACTAATCTCTCCTTTTAGAAAATAATACTAGAAGTTATTTCCTTACCAAGACTTCAGATAAAAGTATTTATTTGCTGAATATACTTAAAGATGCGCTAAGACAGACCCTCTCTGAAAAGTACTCTGCCACTAATGACTACAATGGATAGAAAATTATGTAAATTTGGTGAATTAATATTTTAAATACCTAGTGTCTGAGCATTCATGGTTAATTTCATCAACATTTTCCATTGTAATCTAAGCAATTTCAGTTTGTATGTCTAAATCTTTGATTATATTAGTGAACCTTATAAAACTGCCCATAAAAAGAGCAATTCCATTGGTTAAACCTAGTAGAAATGAAAATGATTTTATTTCTTTATAGTGTAATCAGTATTATTTATATTGATCTAATATACTTGTTATGGCATACTTCCATAAATTAATCAAGCAGGTTTGTAAACATCTAGATTAACATCCAGAATACTTCACTTTTCAAAGACAGATTAATGTTTTAGTTTCTACATAGTTCTCTAACTCAGTGTCAAATTTGTGCTTAAAAGGCAACTGGAAATATTTGGCAAGATGTGAGAAAGTGGAAACTGTGTGAAAATGTCTATAATGACTTAAATGCATTAGGTATCATTAAGATCCCTCTGGGATGTCAAGGTCAAAAGGAATGAAAGCATTTACTGCTCATCAGTGAAAGTCAGGGAGCAGAGTGTAGCCACTTTCTAAGAACTATTACTCAACCCTATAGAACCAGGATTAATTTAGACAATTTAATGCTTAGTTGAAATAAAAATGTGCTTGTTCTCAGTGAATTGAGTATGAAGGTACATGTAACAATCATAGATCTGAACTGGAATTATTTAATAACCAGTCTGGTTGGAAGCAATTGGTCTCCAAGGAATGTTGGGCAATTTTCCTTCCATTTGAGTTAAACATTATGCCAGAAAAAGAACTCTAATGACTAGCCACTTTGTGACTGCTGAACAGATTTCTCTCTACTTTAGCAAAAGCCAGAAAAAATATATTTGAGATGAAAGTAGTCACTATTAGTCATCTGATTAGGTCTTAAAAGACTCTCACTCTGGATGTGGAACAAAAAGAATTTATTTGAATACCTTTAGTTGACTCTGACTTGGGCCCTAAATTTCTGCAAAAGAATGTATAGGTAACGAGGATTTTCTAGGAAATAGAGTGACTCAGTGGCTTTTCATAGGCACTTAACAAACTTCAGCCTCAACAGACTTTTCTATGAAAAACAAAAACAGTTTTGGCTTAATAAGTAAAACAACTGGTATATAAGGGGGAAGAGTATCCATGCGTCATGTTCTCGGAGATTAAGCATGAATGTATGGATTTGGAATATCACATACATGGATTTCAGGTTTCCAGCTAAAAATATCATAGCCCCAGAATGTGATATACCCTTAACATATAGTCTGGCAATTTAAATATATGAGCTAGGAAGAAGCTAGTGCCTTAAGAGTCATCCAGGAAGGAAGATATTCCAATGAAGAAAAAGTACCTTTAATATTTTCAGATTCTGATCACAAAACCTCTCTGTGGTTAAGTGACCACTGAGCAAAAATCTAAACAAGTGAATACACAGAAGGATCAAAATTTATTTTTTTTGAGAAACATTTGATCTAGGTTCTGGCATTATTGGATTCCACTATATTTAGCTTCATTTCCAAGAGGACACCCTGGTGAAATACAGCAGTGTCAATTTGCCTTAGGCATTTTGTTTCAATAGAAAAAGTCTAGTATTCAGAAACTTATGTCATAATTTCATTTCTGTGACTTTTTTCTGTGATCACTGAGACAGTCATTGAAACTTTCTATGACACAGTTTTAAGAATTAGGATATATCAGTAATATCATGCTACAAAAGTGCAAAGGAAATATAAAGCCCAAGAAACCATCTTTTTTTTTCTTTTTCTTTTTTTTTTTTTTTTTGCACTGTGAATTCACATTGGAGAAATTAGGAGTAAAAAGGTAACTAGGAATGAAGTCCAACTGTATGAATTGAAGGATATAGAAAGTAAAAAAAAAAAAAAGTAGAACTGTATTCTTACAATCAATGCAGAACCAAAGGAGCTTCAGGATCATTTATTTGAGGTACTGAATTTTAGCAAAAAAAAAGAAACGACCCAAGGTCAAAAGCTTATGAGAGGCAGAACTGGGATCAATCTCAGGTCCTCTAATTCAAATCACGTATTCTTACTACTCCATTGCTTGCTTCTTGGAAGGAAAGCTATGACTAATCTAGACAGTGTATTAAAAAGCAGAGACATCACTTTGCCAACAAAGGTCCATATAGTCAAAGCTAAGGTGTTTTTAGTAGTTATGTACGGATGTGCGAGTTGGACCATAAAGAAGGCAGAGCATCAAATAACTGATGCTTCTGAACTGTGGTGCTATAGAATACTCTTGAGAATCCCATGAACAGCAAGGAGATCAAACCAGTCAATCTTAAAGGAAATCAACCCTGAATATTCATTGGAAGGACTGAAGCTGAAGCTCCAACACTTTGGCCACCTGATATAGACAGCTGACTCATTGGAAAAGACCCTGATTGTGGGAAAGATTGGAAGCAAAAGGAGAAGACGCCAACAGAGGATAAGATGGTTGAATGGCATCACTGATTCAACGGACATAAACTTGGGCAAACTCCATGACATCGTGAGGGACAGGGAGGCCTGGTGTGCTACAGTCTATGGGGTCTCAAAGAGTTGGACACAACTTAGTGACTGAACAACATCCACCACCATTGCATCATAATGGATAATTAGAAGTGGGGAAAAAAAAATAAAAGATGAGTAATCACAGTAAAGTTAAAGTTTCCATAATTACATTATTTTCTAGCTTTTCCAAATCTTGAGATATTAACAATAAGATTTAAAGTTCTGAGATACTTAATATTTAATATCTGTCCACTATAAACTATCAATAAGTATATAATTCTTCCCTAAAATTAGTAAATTATGTTGCAGTTATATGTTAAGACATATGTTCTTCATGTAATAGTGTATGCATTAGTTAACAAAACCAATTTTTGAGTGAAAAACAAATGCTAAAAAATTATTCTAGAATCCCCTGGGGGTGGGGAGACTTCAAGAATGATGGAGAAAAAAACTCTGCAAACTGATTCCCCCAGAAAAACAACAATATAACTGGTGAAAATCATTAAAACGTACACACACACAAACACACAATATTTAAAGCATCTGGATACTGTCCTAAGAGCATAGAGGAAATGGAGAAAAATTCATTCAAGAAAATCTTCCCAAATTCTACCAAAATAGAGAAGGTCTACAGAATTTAAGGGACTTTGCTGCCTGTATACCAGCTCTTTGCTGTGGAAGCTCTGTTGGAAGCATGTTCAGGTCCCTCTCCCCACCTCCTAGTCTGGGGCTACAGATGTATCCTTGGAGGGGAAGCCTGCTAGCATTCTCATCCTCCAACCCTACCTTGTCCCAAGTTGCAGAGGTTCTGCTTTAGGCAGCCATGACCAAAATGACCCACCCAGGCCCCAGTGATAGGGTACAAATTCTTCCTAGGTACATGAGGCCATGAGTATTGGGGTTCAGACCACCCTCACCACTAGGGGGGGTTCCATGCTAGGAAGGGCAAGTTGAGACTAGGATCTGGCAGCCTACCCTCACTGCCCCCTCAAAGGACAGAGTTGGTTCCTGGAAAAGAGGATCCCTGCCCCCAGCACCTGTACAGTACTCATGGCTTCTGGAGAAAAGGCAGCCTTGCAGGAGAAAGAGCTCTGTAGCTCTGTCCTTTACTCCATGCCTAAGGCTACTGTTGAAAACAATGGAAACCTTTGCAGGGAGCAACGAAAAAGAAGGCTGGAAGCTCTGATACAAGCAAAACAGCAGAACATTCAGAAGTTTAGAAGACTGAAAGAGGGTAAAATACAGCCAAGAAGAGCCCTCCTAAGGTCAGAGAGAGAAATATAATTCAACAATGATAGTTGGAAACACTCATACCCCAGTTTCAACGATAGGTAAAACAACTAGCAGAAGATCAACAAGGAAACAGAAAACAATAAAATTGGGGAGGGGGAAATCCCACTAAATTTAGACATCTACAAAACATTCCACACAATGGCAGAATATAGCTTCCTTTCAAGTGCAAATTAAAACATTTTTACAGGATAGACCACACAAAAGCCGCAATAAATTTAATAGGGTTGAAATCATATGAAGGATGTTTTCTGACCACAGTAGAATGAAATTCCAGATCAATAATAAAAGGAAATTTGGGAAATTCACAAGTATGTATGTATGTATGTATGGGTGTATATATATATATATATATTATATATATATATATAACACACTTAAATAATCAGTTGGTCAAAGAAGAAGGAATTGAAAAGAAAATTAGAAAATATGTTGAATAACAAAAACAAAATCATTAAATACTGAAACTTGAGGTCCAATTGAAGCAGTGCTCAGAGAAATTTATAGCTGTGAACAGAAAAAAGAAAGATATCAAACTAAGGACCTAACTTTCCACTTTAAGAAACTGGAAAAATCAAATTCAACACATACCAAGAAGAAAGGAAACAATAAATAATGGGAACAAATTAAATAGAGAATATAAAAATAATAGACAAAATCAACAAAATCAAAAGCTTGTTCTTTTATAAGATCAACAAAATTGACAAATGTTTAGCTAGACTGACCAAGATACACAGACAGAAAACTCAGATTACTAAAATTTAGAAGAAAACAGTGGCTATTATTACCGATCTTACAGAAACAAAACTAAACATAAGGGAATTCAATCAGCAATTAACTATATGCTCACAGTTATATAACTTAGATGGAAATAACAAAGTCCTAGGAAAACTCTCATTATTGCAACTGAGCTAGTGGAAGTGATGGAATTCCAGTTGAGCTATTTCAAATCCTGAAAGATGATGCTGTGAAAGTGCTGCACTCAATATGGCAGCAAATTTGGAAAACTCAGCAGTGGCCACGGGACCCAAAAAGGTCAGTTTTCATTCCAATTCCAAAGAAAGGCAATGCCAAAGAATGCTCAAACTACCACACAATTGCGTTCATTTCACACTCTAGTAAAGCAATGCTCAAAATTCTCCAAGACAGACTTCAACAATACGTGAACCATGAACTTCCAGACGTTCAAGCTGGTTTTAGAAAAGGCAGAGGAACCAGAGCTCAAATTGCCAACATCTGCTGTGTCATCGGAAAAGCAAGAGAGTTCCAGAAAAATATCTATTTCTGCTTTACTGACTATGCCAAAGCCTTTGTGTGGATCACAATAAACTGTGGAAAATTCTGAAAGACATGGGAATACCAGAGCACCTGACCTGCCTCTTGAGAAACCTATATGCAGGTCAGGAAGCAACAGTTAGAACTGGACATGGAACAGACTGGTTCCAAATAGGAAAAGGAGTACGTCAAGGCTGTATATTGTCACCCTACTTATTTAACTTCTATGCAGAGTACATCATGAAAAATGCGGGGCTGGAAGAAGCACAAGCTGGAATCAAGATTGCCGGGAGAAATATCAATAACCTCAGATATGCAGATGACACCACCCTTATGGCAGAAAGTGAAAAGGAACTAAACAGCCTCTTGAAAGTGAAAGAGGAGAGTGAGAAGGTTGGTTTAAAGCTCAACGAAGAAAACGAAGATCATGGCATCCGGTCCCATCACTTCATGGGAAATAGATGGGCAAACAGTGGAAACAGTGTCAGACTTTATTTTCTGGGGCTCCAAAATCACTGCAGATGGTGATTGCAGCCATGAAATTAAAAGACGCTCACTTCTTGGAAGAAAAGCTATGACCAATCTAGACAGCATATTGAAAAGCAGAGACATTACTTTGCCAACAAAGATCCGTCTAGTCAAGGCTATGGTTTTTCCTATGGTCCTGTATGGATGTGAGAGTTGGACTGTGAAGAAAGCTGAGCACCGAAGAATTGACGCTTTTAAACTGTGGTGTTGGAGAAGACTCTTAAGAGTCCCTTGGACTGCAGGGAGATCCAACCAGTCCATTCTGAAGGAGATCAGCCCTGGGATTTCTTTGGAGGGAATGATGCTGAAACTGAAACTCCAGTACTCTGGCCACCTCATGCAAAGAGTTGACTCATTGGAAAAGACTCTGATGCTGGGAGGGATTGGGGGCAGGAGGAGAAAGGGATGACAGAGGATGAGATGGCTGGATGGCATCACTGACTCAATGGACGTGAGTCTGAGTGAACTCCGGGAGATGGTGATGGACAGGGAGGCCTGGCGTGCTGCGATTCATGGGGTCACAAAGAGTTGGACACGACTGAGCGACTGAACTGACTTAACTGCCTGTAGCTGACTTAGGAAGAGCTCTAAAAATCTGAATAGACCAGTAACAAAAGATTAAGTAATTTTAAAAGTTCCCACAAAGAAATGTCCAGACCGAGATAATTTTATTGGTAAATTTTACCAACTATTACAGAAGAATAAATAACAATTATCAACAAACACTTCCAAAATATGAACCAAGAGAGAACAGTTCCTAGATATCCTTTGAGGCTAATATTAACCAAATGAGATATCACACACACAAAAAAAACTACAGCCCACTATCCCTTGAATATAGATACAAAAATACTTAACAAAATATCAAGCCAAGTCCAGCAATCTATAAATTGGATTATAAATCATAGCCAAGTATGATCAATTCCAGAAATACAAGGTTGATTTAACATCCAAAACCAATTAATGTAATACATCATTTTAATAGAAAACAGGACAAAAACCATAAGATCAACTCAATTGATGCATAAAATTATCTGAGAAAATCCAACACCCTGCTATGATAAAAATGTTAAATAAACTAGGATTACAATGGAACTAACTCAACCTGTAAAACCCATAGCAAACAGCATACTTATTGATGAAAACCTGAATGTTGTCACTTTACAATTAGGAATAAGTCAAATATGTCCAACCTTGCCATTTCTATTAAATACTGCACAAGAGGTTCTAGTCAGACAAATCAGGTTTTCTAAAAAAAACATTCAGACTGGAAATGAAGAAGAAAACTATCTCTATTTGCAGATGACATGATCTTGCATACAGAGAATTCTAAGCAATATGCCACATGCACACAACCCAAACTGCTGAAATTCATACAAAGTTCAGCAAGATTGAAGAGTATAGGAAAATATATCAAAATAAACTGCATTTCTCTCACAAGCAATGAAAAATCAAAAAATGTAATTAAGAAGACAATTCCATTTACAATATCATCAAGAAGAATTACTTAGGAGTACATTTTTTTAAAGGAAGTTTAAAACTGCACTGAAAATTAAACTATAATATATTGCTGAAAAAAAACTGAAGATCTATGTAAGTAAATAAAATATCTTGTGTTCTTGAATTGGAATACTTTATACTATTAAGATGACAATATTTCTCAAATTGATGTATACACTCTATTCAATCCCTATAAAAATCCCAAATGGCTCTCTTGCAGAAATTGACAAAGTGATGTTAAAATTCATATAGAAATTCAAGGGACCCAGAATAGTCACAGCAATCTTTAAAAAAAGAACAAAGTTGGAAGACATGCTTCTAGGTTTTACAATGAGATAAAAGCTAAGGTGTGGTATTGGCATAAAATAATAGACATATGTTGTTGTTCTTTAGTTGCTAAGTCATGTCTGACTCTTTTGGGACCCCATGGACTGTAGCCCACCAGTGAGTTGCTGTTTCCTTCTCCAGGTAAGCTTCCTGATCCAGGGAACAAACCCACATCTCTTGCTTGGCAGGCAAATTCTTTACCACTGGGGCCATCTGGGAAGCCCAATAGACATATACATTAATGAAACAGAGCTGAGTCCAAAAATAAACCCATATATTATATTTATGGATAACTGATTCTTGACCAGGGTGCCAAGACAGTTCAATGGGCCAAAAACAGTCTTTCTAACAAACAGCGTAGGGATAACTGTATATCTACATTTGAAAGAATGAAGCTAGACCCCTACCTCACAATATACAGTGAAAAAGTAACTCAAAATGGATCAAAGACATAATGTAAGAACTCAAGCTATAAAACATTTAGAAAAAAACATAGGGGTAAATCTTCATGACCTTTGATTTGGCTGTGGCTTCTTTCTTTAAATATCCTTAGTTTTTAAACTGAATTTGAGGATTTCATTTGTTTTCTTAATTCAATCATGTCAACTGTCTTGTATTTGGTATTCTCACTCTATAATGAAGTATAATTCTCATTTCAGATCTAAGAATAAGATTGCCATTTCAGGACTTCCCTGGTTGTAGAGTTGATGAGAATCAGCTTGCTAATGCAAGTGACATGGGTTCCATTCCTGATCCAGGAAGATCCAATATGCTATGGAGCAACTAAAGCCTGTGGGCCACAACTACTGAGCCCATGTGCTGCAACTACTGAAGCCCTCATGCCCTAAAGCCTATGCTCTGCAACATGAGAAACCACCACAATAAGAAGCAACTGCACACAACTAGATAAAGCCCAAGCGCAGCAAGGAAGACCCAGAACACCCCCAAATAAATAAAAGATTGCTATTTCACACTTATTTTTCATAACATAAGCATAACTAAAAATTTCCATTTCTCTCTAATATGAACTACGTTATATTCAAATTATCTTCATTATTATTTTTTAAATACCCTCACAAAATTACATTTATTTCTGGTTTTGATAATGATAGACAAACAGTGACCAGAATTCAGTATGATGATTTAACTTTGACATTCCTGAACTGTGCATCTTGGGCATGTCACTTACCTCAACTTATCTATATACCACTAAAAAGATGTGAAACAAGAGTCCAACTAGATATAGTTTCCTTGGGAATCTGTAACTTTGTCTATCATATTGATCACTTTTTGGCCTATATAAAAGCACTTGATATAGAAAATACGTGTTCAATGTAAATCTCTATGAATTAATCCACACCTTTGTTTCTAGGGATTCCCCGGTGGCCAGGTGGTAAAGAGTCTGCCTACAATGTGGGAGACCCAGGTTCAATCCCTGAGTTGGGATGATCCACTGGAGAAGGAAATGGCACCCCACTCCAGAATTCTTGCCTGGAAAATTCCATGGATGAAGAGCCTGGCAGGCTACAGTCCATGGAGTCACAAAGAGTCAGACATGACTGAGCAAATTCACTTAAAGTTTCTAAGATACAAGTGACCTTTGCATGGAGGGGAAACAGCTCAGATCAAAGCATACAGAAGAGCTAAAAAATAAAAATTAAAAAAAAAAGTCTGAAACACAGTTTAAATGAATATTCATTGATTTCTGGGATACTATATGCAAAGAGCAATAAACAGAGGCAGATTCTAAAAGAAGTGGCTATAGACACTAATCAAAGAGATAATACATTTACAATGTAATGCAATCTCAAGTTTTTCAGCAACATTGCATAATCAGGTGGTAGCAGCTTCATGAACGTAGTTTTTGAGTACAAAAGACAATAATCTTCCATCATTGTTGAATTCATTAAAAGCTATAAACTACTCCATTAAAATGTATAGTTTTAGATAATGCTCAGTCAAAATATTTATTCATAAGAGAGAATACTTTAACAATAGATGCACAAAGTACATCATTTGTCTTTTTGGTTTTCATCATGAAAGCAATTTGCTGTTGTTCTAAGGTTATTATGATGAAACAAATGACAGTTGAAGTAATTGTGACATTGGCTAAATTATCCTTTTGCCAAAAGATTCAGAGATGGAAAGTCACATTTTTCCTAGTCTGGGTGAGTCATTTCACCTGGTTGAAGTGTGTTGATGAAGACAATAAGCACGTATTGGATGCTGACTATGTGCCCTCCATGACAGTTGTTCTTCGTTGATTGTATATTGAATCCTCCCCAAAACATTATGCAGTCAGTACTGTTACTGCAATTTTACAGAATATGGAACTGAGATATAAGGAAATTAAATATCAGGCCTAGTCACACAGCTAGCAGAATACTAAGCTGTCACTGTTGATAAGTTATTCAGTTCTGTTCGACTCTTTGTGACCCCATGAACTGCAGCATGCCAGGCTTCCATGTGCTTTCAGTTCAGTTGCTCAGTTGTGTCCGACTTTTTGCGACCCCATGAATTGCAGCACACCAGGCCTCCCTGTCCATCACCAACTCCCGGAGTTCACTCAGACTCACGTCCATCTAGTCAGTGATGCTATCCAGTCATCTCATCCTCTGTCATCCCCTTCTCCTGCCCTGAATCCCTCCCAGCATCAGAGTCTTTTCCAATGAGTCAGCTCTTCGCATGAGGTGGCCAAAGTACTGAAGTTTCAGCTTCAGCATCATTCTCTCCAAAGAAAGCCCAGGGCTGATCTCCCTCAGAATGGACTGGTTGGATCTCCTTGCAGTCCAAGGAACTCTCAAGAGTCTTCTCCAACACCACATTTCAAAAGCATCCATGTGCTTTACCATCTCCCAAAGTTTGCTCAAACTCATGTCCACTGAGTTGATGATGCCATCCAAAGATCTCATCCTCCATTGCCTCCTTGTCCTTCTGCCCTCAATCTTTCCCAGCATTAGGATTTTTCTACTGAGTCTGTTTTTTGCATCAGGAGGTCAAAGTATTAGAGCTTCAGCTTCAGCATCAGTCCTTCCAAAGAAGTCAGGACTGACTTTCTTTAGGATTGACTGAGTTGACCTACTTGCTGTCCAGGGATTCTTAAGAATTTTCTCCAGCATCACAGTCCAAAAGTATCAATTCGTTGGCATTCAGCCTTCTTTATGGTCTAACTCTCACATCTGTACATGACTACTGGAAAAACCATAGCTTTGACTAGACAGATCTTTGTCAACAAAGTGATGTCTCTGCTTTTTAATAAACTGTCTAGTTTTCTCATAGCTTTTCCTCCAAGGAGCAAGGAGCCTTTTAATTTCAAGGCTGCAGTCTCCCTCCACAGTAATTTTGTAGCCCAAGAAAATAAAATCTCCCACTGTTTCTGCTTTTTCCCTATGTATTTGCCATGAAGTGATGGGACCGGATGCCATGACCTTAGTTTCTTGAATGTTGAGTTTTAAAGCCAGCTTTTTCACTCTCCTCTTTCACTTTCATTAAGAAGCTCTTTAGTTCCTCTTCACTTTCTGCCTTTAGAGCGATATTATCTGCATATTTGAGGTAGTTGATATTTCTTCCAGAAATCTTGACTCCAGTTTTTATTTCATCCAATCTGGCATTTTGTATGCTGAACTCTGCATAAATGGTAAATAACCAGGGTGACAGTATACAGCCTTGATGTACTCCTTTCCCAATTTGGAACCAGTTCATTGTTTCATGTCCAGTTCTACTGTTTCTTCTTGACCTGCATTTAAGATTTAGACCCAAATTTGTTCTGCCTTAAAATTTTGCTCTGTCCATAGTATTTTTCTACATAGTAATTTCTAAATGGTTGTACTTAGGCCTAGATTAGATGGATAACATCATCCTCACCTGGGATTAAGAGGATATTGCTATTTCTATTTGTCTTAGGTGAATTTTGCATTAATATTGGAATAGTCCAAGTCATCCTGCTCGAGATATCATGATACCAAGCCAAATATGCTTATTAGAATGATGATAATCCTTCCTATCCAAATGTGTAAATTTACAAATTCTCAAAATTTATTATTTCTGAATCTAAAATGTACTACTCTTGCTGACAGCTCCATCTGTTATGGCAAATAGTAGAACTCTGAGCATAGAAGGGACAGTTTTTTTCTGGAATGAGTTCCCTGGAGAAGGATGTATGCTTGCCAGAGCAAGCAAAAGGGCTTTGCAGTAAGAATTTGTTCACATTATTAGAATATTGCAGAATTGTTTTAGATCTGCTAGTCAAAAGTCATTACAATAAACTGCAGAGCTTTTCGTAAACTTCCACTGCTATTTAGTTTTAGGTCCCATTCCTAGCTTTTGATGCCCTGCCTGATTTAGTCATTCAGCCACTAAAGTGAAGAGATATTTAATAAGGGCTTACTAAAGGCCAATTTTGGGCTGCTGCTGCTGCTGCTAAGTCACTTCAGTAGTGTCCGACTCTGTGCGACCCCAGAGACGGCACCCCACCAGGTCCCCCGTCCCTGGGATTCTCCAGGCAAGAACACTAGAGTGGGTTGCCATTTCCTTCTCCAATGCATGACAGTGAAAAGTGAAAGTGAAGTCGCTCAGTCGTGTCTGACTCTTAGCGACCCCATGGACTGCAGCCTACCAGGCTCCTCCGTCCATAGGATTTTCCAGGCAAGAGTACTGGAGTGGGTGACCAATGCCTTCTCCAATCTTGGGCTAGGCGCCAGATCTCCAGGGTCCAAAGATGAAAAAGAAAACTCTTATTCTCATGGAACATGAGTGTATTAGGGGATGTAGAGTTTAACCATATAAGTAAGTTAATATAGAAGTTGACTTAGTGCTAAAAACAAAAAAGTGTATACCTATATCTACATAGCAGTTAATGAGCCGCTAAGTCGCTTCAGTCGTGTCCGACTCTGTGCGAACCCGTAGACGGCAGCCCACCAGGTTCTGCCGTCCCTGGGATTCTCCAGGCAAGAGCGCTGGAGTGGGTTGCCATCATTACCTTCTTCAATGCATGAAAGTGAAAAAAGAAAGTGAAGTCGCTCAGTCGTGTCCGACTCTTAGCGACCTCATGGACTGCAGCCTACCAGGCTCCTTCGTCCATGGGATTTTCCAGGCAAGAATACTGGAGTGGGTTGCCATTGCCTTCTCTGGTTAATGAGCTACCAGATACTTTGTCAAAATAGCAACAACCCATGGAGATAAAACTAATCTCCATTTTACAAGGTAATTAATATTCATAGAATCCAAGGGCATTTTGAAGGGATATTTTAGGATCCATTGGTATACTATTTTACAAGTTCATATTCTCTTAGAGACACCGATTTAGTGGTTCTATGGAGGAATTTGTATTTTTTAAGCAGCTCATTGGTGATTCCCAAGGATCATCAGATTTGGGGATTCTAGACCTAGCCTGACCATCTGCCTAATGCTTTAGCTTCCTTTTCTTTCACTACATAAACTTCTAAGCCTTTTCTTTTTATTAATTTGCTGGCAAATTTCTAGAGGTATCTCATCACATCTTTAGGACCATGCTAACTTATTCAAGTACATAGTTAAACTGCAGAACTAAGATTCAAATCCAAACCTTAGTTTAATTGAAGTGGGTCTTTTCACCATAATACTTTCATCACTCTCTTTATGTATACTAAAAAGAACATTAAAATTTAAGATTTTTGATTAAAATTAGGGCACTTAAAATATTAAAGTCTATGCTTTAGAAAATTCTCTGAAAGGATTTTTTAAAAAGAGTACTAAATAGTGACTTGTGTTAGTCCAATTCTAATTCACAAAACAAGACATATTTATTTTGTAAGAATCTTTTAATTGTTATAGGCTCTTAAGGACAGAGGGCTTCCCTGGTGGCTCAGAGGTTACCTGGGTTCGATCCCTGGGTTGGGGAGATCCCCTGGAGAAGGAAATGGCAACCCACTCCAGTATTCTTGCCTGGAGAATCCCATGGACAGAGGAGCCTGGCGGGCTACATACAGTCCACGGGGTCGCAAAGAGTCGGACATGACTGAATGACTTCACTTTCACTTTCAAGGACTTTATACAGAAGATATCTTGGGACATTGGAATATAGTATTGAATGTGTGTATTCTAACGGCACAGTATAACTTGGATGAAGAATAGAATAAAATTAAACAAACACTGAATTAATTATATGTTAGGCATTTGTATTAAATAGTCTTAAGCATTTCTCAGAACTGGCAGGGTCACTGGAAGTGAACTGTATACTGGACTTCATTTCTGTAGGTAGTATACCTCAACTTGGATGGTATATCTCAGAGACAATAAATTCAGAAAAAATCACACATAATCTTTACATAATTTTAGGTATTAGAAAAATAACAGAAGATATTGAGTTCTCTATTCTTTAAGCAATTATATATTCATAAGTTTCTGTATATAGAAAGATACACCATTTGGGTTGGTTTTATATATTGCTCATCAGAATTAACTGAATAAGGGCAAAATAATAATGAGGCCATCATGGGGCTTAGAAAGAAAACATTTTTAATGGGATCTTATCTGTTTTTGAAGTTTATTCAAAGATTAAAAAGATTATTCAGAGATTACAGACTAAAACTTTACTTCAAAATGGAAGACAGCACAAATAAGTCTGTTATGGATAAAACCCCAAAATTTCAGACATTTTTATTTCTTCTGTTGTCATATTTATGATAATATCAAGTTAGAATTTGGTAGCTAGGCATATGTCAATGCACTCATAATTTTAACTACAGAGTTTTTTAAACTTAATCTATTAATATATTTAGGAAAAATCATAATTTAGAATGACTAAACAAATAAGAAAACAAATACTGAAAGAATGGAAATTATATATATATAGGTTTATTAATGATGAATCTATAATCTACTAAAACATTTAAAACTATTTCTGAAGGTTGTATCTAATTAATCCATATTAATCTAACTCAAATTACAGTTCACATTTGGAGTCAACAAAAATTTAATTATTTTAAAATATTCTGCTCTATTTCAGACTTTTAATTATTTCAAAATTTTAGATAGTTTATTAATTATTTGACAACTCTCTTACATGTAAAATGTAAAATGGTAGATTTTAATAGAGATTAAAAACAAGTAATACACATGCCTAGCCCTCTTTGAATTTACCACATGATAAAGGAGATAAATTTTATTTAATTTGATTCAACAGTGTTCATTAAGTATCTGTTTTTAAGCAATATCTAATAACTAAACTAAGCTAGATATCAAAAGCTGAATGAGCTATTTCTTTCCCACAAGTTATTTTGTGGTTCAGTTAGTGAGGCACAAAAATAAACAAATGATTTGAATATAAGCAATCTGGTTGGAATATAATTGAGTAATGAAGTGAATGGAAGGAAAAACTAAAATTTTAGAAAGATAATTAACAAGTTGGTAGAGTTTAAGGGAACAGTGAGGTCAAGAGCCAGGCTACTTTTGGGTAAAGAAACCCCTATGTGCAAAGGTCACAGAAGTCAAATCGCTCATTAAAGAATGGTTTGTGCAAAAATTGTTCAGTTTTAAGTAATAAGGTTAACATGCACATTTTCAAAATATTTGTTCATTAGAAGACTCTTTAAGAGAGTGAAAATATAAGCCACAGAAAGAAAATATACTTGCACCACATATAACCTATGAAGGGCTTATAGTCCAAGTGTTTAAATTAATTTTACAGTTCAATAATGGGAAGAGGACCCATTCCCCTCCCCCCAAAAATGGAAAGAGCTGTAAATGAACATGTCAAAAAATAAGATAAAAAATGGCCCTTAAATACATGAAGATGTGTGCACCTAATTAAAATCAGGGAAGTGAAAATTAAAACCAGAATGAGATACCACTACACACCTATTATACTGTCTAAAATTGAAATGATCTGCAAAACTAAGTTAGCAAAGACATAAACCAATGGGAATGATTATGTTGATAAATACATATTAGTACAATCAGTTTGGGGAAAAAAAACTGTCATTATCTACTAAAATTTAACACATATACTCTATGCGACTCAGCAATTCAACTATCACATGCGTATCTAATAAGACACATGCATCGGAAGACATATACAAAGACAGCTATGGTAGTTTTAGTCATAATAGACAAAATCTGGAAACAACTCAAGTGTTTATCAACAGTAGAAATGACAAATAAACTGTGGTCAACAGGCACATGAAATGATGTTCAACAACGCTAATAATCAGGAAAAAGCAAATTAAAGGCACAGTGAGATATCACCTCACACCAGTCAGAATGGCTATCATCAAAAAGAATACAAATAACAAATATTGGCCAGAATGTAGAGAAAAGAAAAATTGTGTATATGGTTGGTGGGAATGTAAATAGGTGCAGCCACTGCGGAAGAGTATAAAGGTTTCTCAAAAACCAAAAAATAGAACTACAATATTAACCAGCAATTACACTACTAGATATATATATTAAAAAAAAACACTTAATTTGAAAATATACACAATGTTCATAGCAGCCTTCTCTACAGTTTCCAAGGTATGGAAGCAACCTAAGTGTCCATCTACAGACAAGTGGATAAAGAATGTGATACACACACACACACACACAAACACACACACATACAATGGGGTACTGTGCTGCACTGTGCTAAGTCGCTCAGCTGTTGTAGACTTATACAACTATAATCACCTTCTATTCAGCTCATCAATCATACAGGGTAACAGTGCCCCAACTAATGGGACTTTAACAGAGAGCTGATGTTCTAAAGAAAATAGGCAAGGGAGAATAAAACATTTGAGAAAGTGGCTTAATAAATACTTTAAAGTCTATACTAAAATTGTTTTTCAAATGATGGTTATTCAGTCTTAAGTGTTACATACATTATGAATGTGTTTCTAAAGAAGGTCATAATTTTTATGTTAAATATTTTGCCTCTTAAAAGCACCACAGCTCAGAGTTCACCTAACTGAAGATCTTCTAGGAACCCTCCACATGTCAAAACTTAGCAAATGAGTCCTCAGTAGAATTTTACCTCATCTTATGATATACGGTAAATAGTAAAAAGTCATTCTTGACATTCAAAAGTTATCTGAAGGTTTACACTGCAAGTTCTTAGGATTTTTTTTTTAAGATTTCTATTTAATTTGTGCAATTATGCATAGCCTTTCCACTGGTTCCCTCACATTACCTTTAAAATGACAAAATGATGAAGTACACTGTTTGGGAAACATCTCATCCAACAAGCTTTGAAGCATCTTCTTAAATTGGTTATTATTTCTAAATGTTCTGTTATCATTTGATAGGTCACTTAAAGGTGTTCCTAAAAATAGTCCTTGAAATATGATTTGTAGTCTATCTTTCCTGGAGAAGGCAATGGCACCCCACTCCAGTACTCTTGCCTGGAAAATCCCATGGACAGAGGAGCCTGGCAGACTGCAGTCCATGGGGTCACTACTAGTCGGACACGACTGAGCGACTTCACTTTCACTTTTCACTTTCATGCATTGGAGAAGGAAATGGCAGCCCACTCCAGTGTTCTTGCCTGGAGAATCCCAAGGACGGGGAAGCCTCGTGGGCCGCCATCTATGGGGTCGCACAGAGTTGGACACGACTGAAGCAACTTAGCAGCAGCAGCAGTCTATCTTTCCTAGGACTTCCCTGGTGGCTCAGACGGTAAAGCATCTGTCTACAATGCAGGAGACCTGGGTTCGATCCCTGGGTTGGGAAGATCCCCTGGAGAAGGAAATGGCAATCCACTCTAGGACTATTGCCTGGAAAATCCCATGGACAGAGGAGCCTGGTAGGCTACAGCCCATGGGGTCGCAAAGAGTCGGACACGACTGAGCGACTTCACTTCACTTCGTTAACCAGCAGTCCTGCATTTGCGCATGATGTGTATATTCTAACTTCATTTTCTCTGTGAATAGAACAGAAGCCCTCATACAAAACTGTAAAATGTTTCCGACATTCATGGCTCATAGAGCAAGGGTTTCCCAGAACTGCAGAAGTTATGTTGATTAAGCAGAGACATCTTCTATAAATTGATTGCTGAAGCAAATAAAAAAGGGGGGTTGTGAGGAAGGCGGATTCTGTTTGTCTGAATGATCAACCAAATTGCATTCAACATGCTGGATATGGGAGATGGAATACCAAACTCAAAATGGATTAAAGATCTAAATGTAAGATCAGAAACTATAAAACTCCTAGAGGAGAACATAGGCAAAACACTCTCAGACATAAATCACAGCAGGATCCTCTATGATCCACCTCCCAGAATTCTGGAAATAAAAGCAAAAATAAACAAATGGGATCTAATTAAAATTAAAAGCTTCTGTACAACAAAGGAAAACATAAGCAAGGTGAAAAGACAGCCTTCTGAATGGGAGAAAATAATAGCAAATGAAGCAACTGACAAACAACTAATCTCAAAAATATACAAGCAATTTCTGCAGCTCAATTCCAGAAAAATAAACGACCCAATCAAAAAATGGGCCAAAGAACTAAATAGACATTTCTCCAAAGAAGACATACGGATGGCTAACAAACACATGAAAAGATGCTCAACATCACTCATTATTAGAGAAATGCAGATCAAAACCACAATGAGGTACCACTTCACACCAGTCAGAATGGCTGCGATCCAAAAATCTGCAAGCAATAAATGCTGGAGAGGGTGTGGAGAAAAGGGAACCCTCCTACACTGTTGGTGGGAATGCAAACTAGTACAGCCACTATGGAGAACAGTGTGGAGATTCCTTAAAAAATTGCAAATAGAACTACCTTATGACCCAGCAATCCCACTGCTGGGCATACCCACTGAGGAAACCAGAATTGAAAGAGACACATGTACCCCAATGTTCATCGCAGCACTGTTTATAATAGCCAGGACATGGAAACAACCTAGATGTCCATCAGCAGATGAATGGATAAGAAAACTGTGGTACATATACACAATGGAGTATTACTCAGCTGTTAAAAAGAATTCATTTGAATCAGTTCTGATGAGATGGATGAAACTGGAGCCAATTATACAGAGTGAAGTAAGCCAGAAAGAAAAACACCAATACAGTATACTAACACATATATATGGAATTTAGGAAGATGGCAATGACGACCCTATATGCAAGACAGGAAAAAAGACACAGATGTGTATAACGGACTTTTGGACTCAGAGGGAGAGGAAGAGGGTGGGATGATTTGGGAGAATGGGAATTCTAACATGTATACTGTCATGTAAGAATTGAATCGCCAGTCCATGTCTGACGTAAGGTGCAGCTTGCTTGGGGCTGGTGCATGGGGATGACCCAGAGAGATGTTGTGGGGAGGGAGGTGGGAGGGGGATTCATGTTTGGGAACGCATGTAAGAATTAAAGATTTTAAAATTTAAAAAATAAAAAAAATAATAATAATAAAAAAAAAGAAAAAAAAATGAGCATCCTGAAATGTAATGCTTTTCTAGAATATTCTAGAAACATTCTGCATGCTGTACAAAAAGAAGAGAGTATAAAGTGCTGGATATTAATTTAAAAACGAAACAAAAACAATTAAAAATTTTAAAAGCTTTTTCTGGATGACAATTATGGGACTGATCATATAACAGCATCACACTATCTCAAGGGCACGAATCATAGTATGTCCAACAAGATCACTGTACTCCTTTCACCTTCAACTGGTGTCAGGGTAAACATGTCAATGAGAGCTCCTCCTGTGAATGCCTGAACAAATTTCCTGATTAAAATAATGCAATTCCTTATGGAGAAGCTCTTCCAAAAGCCACACACTTTTCCTGATTCTTGCGCTTCTAACGCGCAACAGGATGTGCAGTTTTGATCACTCTTTTCAAATGATCATTGACTGCAGCTGAAATCTATACACATTTACATTCCTTGTATACTTGACACTGAATGCAACATTACCAGTGAAAAATTAAGGATATCTATATGTATTTAAGGGGCTGTCAGTTCTGAGTTTCCATATGTGACATTGATTTCTACAGGCAGCAACCATCAGAGAATCAAGAAGCAGTTCACCTGGCAAACTTCAGGCCTCATTAGGAGTAAAAAGATATTTTGTCACTGATATATGAGACAAACTATAGCCAAGAATTGACTGTATAACTGTATCGCAAAAGTTCAAAAGGACAATTATAATATTATAGAAGGTAAAAAGAAAAGTGATTTTCCTATTTATGAAATAATTTTTCAGTAAGTGACATTCTACTGATGAACCTCCATAAATCTAACAATCTCCTGAAAGAGAGAATTCTATCATGCGATAAGACCATATTCACATTTATACAGGAAACAGATGTTTACAACCTTGGGCTTTACACTTAGTTTATATATGTAGCAGTTAATTCACTTATTTATAAATTGCTAAATATTTACATTCTCACATTTGTATAAAATATCTACTTCTCTTAAAATATCTTCCATGTTTAATTTTTAAGAAACAAGGAGAATATTCAAGGAGATTTTTATTTGCTTGTTAAATGTGGCAATATTGTTCAAATGATGTTAAAATTAAAGTAATAAATATAGATTCTGAGAAAAGAAATTGAGAAATAAAAATGACTATTAAATTATACTTTATGAGAGCACTTGCATATTTTGGCATAGTAAAATGGCATATGTGGGTATTAGAGCAGGTTTTTTTTTTTTTTAAGGAAATCATGAAAGAAAATAGCTGTAGTTTTTCAAAGTATTTCTGACTTTCTGTAAGAATAACTATTTTTCATAAAGTTATTCATACTGTATTCAGTCTTAAAAACTGGAAAGGGACAATTTGACAATGTGTTTTGGAAGACTGAAGAATGCTGGTGTCTCCAAAGATTCAGGAGACTATGAAGCAGTGTCCCAGAGAAAAGTAATAATGTAGCAGAAGAGTGAAAAAATAAAATTAAATTATACATATTGCATGTGGTTATAAATACACCTCATAAGTAGTGTCAGATAGTAGAAAATGGAGAAGACTTCTCTCTTTTTGACCAACTAAGTATCTGTCTGTCAGCTTTAGCATCATTTGACATATCAAGATTTATATTAGGAAAACATACATGTGCTCAGCACCTACTGACAAATGAATGAGTCCCACAATTCCATGATTGATCATACAAGAAGTAACCTAGTATCATTTGTTTTCACTAAAGGAAACCAATAAGATAAAACATCTATACACAGAAAAAGATAAGGGAATGCCCATGAGTAATAAATGAGCAGTTTGGATACATAGAGAACAAATCATGACAGACAAAGTTGATTGCTTTTTCTAATAGAATTATAAAATTAATGGGTAAAGAGAACACAGTACAAGTAATATATTTGGGTTTTCAAAAAGTATTTAATTCAGTGTTTCATAAGCCCTGACTTGTAATATTAATTCAAAGTGGCTTAGAGATGATTATTCTCAGATGGTCTGAAAACCATTTAAAGAGCTGTAAACAAGGGGTAATGATAAATGGCCCCAGACAGATACATGGGGAGGATTCAGCTGCCACTAAGGTTGATTTAGGTTTTGAGTTTTTACGACTTTAGGTTTTGGGTATCTTCATTACTGACATGCAAAGTTGAATAAACTGCACACAAATGAAATTTGAAAATGACACTAAAATGGAAGGCATCATAAACACAGAAACAGTAAAATAGTCAAGAAGATACAAGCTAGAACGTAAGAGGGACTTCACAATAGACTGCCCATACTAAAAGGCATTTCGGATTTATTACAAGCATACAAAGCCAGACAAACTGGCAATACAGACTGACAAAATAAATCAGCACAATCCCATAAGTAATGTATTATAGAAACTCCTTTAAACAAGCACATACAGATTTTCAGTCTCAAGTACTGACAGATCTTTACTTAGAAAGGAGTCAAGAGATTGCAGTTTAACCCAAATTCTGATTTTCAAAATGGTACTCCAAATAGGATAACATGTATCTTTATAGAGTGACTTTATATATTGAATTCTCTATTTTTCTCTATATGGATCATTCGCAGGAAAGAAAATAATCACAATAACTTGACTCTCCTTTGACCCTGAGCATACTTATAGACCTTCATTTCCCTCTTGAGTGCAGTTGGAGTGTATATAGGGAATATCTCCTACACAAAAGATAATCATGAAGGTAAATCTTCTGTAAATGACTTTTGGATTATCCATGGCACGGTGCTCCCTCTTCATTCGTGCAAATAATTGAGAGTCGATTGTACACACATATAAGAAAAGATAAATAGGAAGACAAATGACTTCCATGAGAAGATTATTACTTTACTCCACTTTATCCCCTTCTATCAGACAACTCAACAAATTAGAGGGGACTCAGAGCACTGAAACAAAAATTATAAGGGCAGTAAAGTTTTCTACTTATACAAATGAATTAAATGAGCTAACCCACAGAGTATATCTGAGAACCACAGTAAGCTATAATGGGTAACACCTAGCTATAGGCTGAAAAACAGCAAGAGGAAAATAAATATTTTTATAACATAGGGCAACTTCCCTTTTATTAAGGTTCTCAAATAAAGAAATTTATGATCTAGAAAAAACACTATTGCCTATATTATGTGAACAAATTTGATTTAGATTTTTACTGAAGAAATACTTCTGCATAAATTAAGAATCAATTCATGATTGTCCATGAGCAAGTATATTAAAAGTTAGATGTTAGTGAAAATCACTGTGATTTTGAAATTAAATATATAATACTGAGGTTTAAATCTTGGCTCTACTAGTTACTATATATATATATATATATATATATATATATATATATATGCTGCTACTGCTAAGTCGCTTCAGTCATGTCCGACTCTGTGTGACCCCATAGACAGCAGCCCACCAGGCGCCCCCATCCCTGGGATTCTCCAGGTAAGAACACTGGAGTGGGTTGCCATTTCCTTCTCCAATGCATGAAAGTGAAGTCGCTCAGTCGAGTCCGACTCTTAGTGACCCCCACGGACTACAGCCCACCAGGCTCCTCCGTCCATGGGATTTTCCAGGCAAGAGTACTGGAGTGGGTTGCCATTGCCTTCTCCAACAAAATATATATAGATGTGGTCAAATATCCTCATTTGAGAAATGGAGATAATACATCTAACAATCCACAAATGTGTTAAATGAGAAAATAGGCATGAACAGAAATGTAAAAATAATAAATAATGAAGTCACATTTGGTTTTGAAATTATTCAAAAATGTTTATATATTCTATATCACAAGAATAAATTTTTTTATATTATCCTCTCTAATTGGGAAGAAAGATGGTAGAAAGAGCACAATATGAAGTCTTAAATGTGAGTATTTCCTCCCCACCTATAAATGATATTATTTGGATAATTATTTAAAATTGGAGTCTCACGTTCCTCATTTTTAAAACTAGAAGTGCTGTGCAAGTCATAGGTTAAAAGGTATAGGGATGAACATGTAAGGTATACAGAATAAACAGTTATCTTCCTTGACCACATCTTTATCTTTTCGTACCTATAATATCTAACTTTTCTACCTGTTTGATTTGTTTTATTTAGTAAAATCTACCTCTTGGTGCATATATGATACCATTTTCTCAACAGCCAAACTAAATTTCAGGTAAGGAGTACATCCTGCCTATGTTATCTTTTCTACCTTCCAGAAGTTTAAAAAAAATATTAAATAAGATAATACATTTGCAATTACATAAGGTCAGAACATTACATTAATGAGAGGTTGTATATTCTTAGCTTAAGTATTCTGACATGTGCATTGTCTTTGTTTCATGAAATCACAGAGATAAAAGGCTTTATTTATACAGCTCGTTCTATTCAGCACTGAATATAAATGGGTGATAAAATAAAAGCTTTTTGATAATAGATGACAATCATACATTTACTCAACCTCCTTCTGCTCACTCCTGACCCTTTCATGTTGGCAGGAGTATCTAGAGTCTGACATCTGACTGAAGAGCAGAGAAATAGACAACTGGGCTTAGGTCATCTTTTTTAACATGTTTATTTTTGACAGCTGTAGGTCATCCCCAGAGGAAAAACTATAAAGAATATCAATATATTAAAATCAAGTGGGAACGTTAAGAGATGAGTCCTTTTTCTCGGGAAATTTATTTTATTAATGTCCTTTAAAAATACTATAGGCCTTCACCATTTCTTCCTCAAGTTCTTCCTTCATAATAGGAGGCTACATCTCTCTCCCTCCCCTGGAACCCAATCTTTTCTTCACTATTCTGTCTCTTAACTAGAAAATATTTCAATTCTCTGGAGAGACAACGTTTCCAATAAATACAGGTAGGTAGTCCTACAGTGGATTCTGTCTCAGAGCAGTGGTTTTAAATCACAGGAGTATGCAAGCCATATTATTGAAAGGACTGAATGAATGCTAAGGAAGGAAGTCTCTTCGGGGTGACAGTGGATCAATTTCAAAGAGTTTTCCACCCACTAGGAATTTCAGAAGGAAAAAGAGGGACTTCTGTATTTCTTGAACATTTCTGAATTGAAAACAATTATTCAGCGCCAAATCACTGTGGATGGTGACTGCAGCCGTGAACTTAAGAGACACTTGCTCCTTGGAATGAAAGCTATGGAAAACCTAGACAGAGTATTAAAAAGCAAAGGCATCACTTTGCCAGTAAAAGTCCATATAGTTAAAGCTATGGTTTTTCTAGTCGTCCTGTATGGATGTGAGAGTTGGACCATAAAGAAGGCTGAGCACTGAAGAACTGATACCTTCGAACTGTGGTGCTGGAGAAGACTCTTGGGAGTCCCTTGGACTCCAAGGAGATCAAATCATGCCATCCCAAAGAAAATCATTTCTGAATATTCATTGGAAGGACCAATGCTGAAGCTGAATCTCTAATATTTTGACCACCTGATGCAAAGAGCTAACTCATTGGAAAAAACCCTGATGCTGGGAAAGATTGAAGGCAGGAGGTGAGGAGGGTGGGAACATCACTGACTTAATGGGCATGAATCTGAGAAAACTCCAGGAGAGAGTGAAGGAAAGGGAAGCCTGAAGTGTTGCAGTTCATGAGGTGGCAAAGAGTCAGACACAACTTAGCTCCTGAACAACAATACTACGTTCTAGATATTACATCAGATGCAAAGATAACCAAAGCACAATTCCCACCCTTCAGAATACCCTGATCTAGTGAGAGAGAAAAATATTTTTTTAAAAATGTAGAGGTGATTGCAACATGATGTGATCAGTGCAGTGAGGCAGATAGGCCTGTGGGGTTATAGCAGCATGAGGAGGTGGCACTTAACCCAGTGGAGACACATGGAGGGCTCTTATGTCATAAAGCAAGGCCATATGTTTGTGTGTAAGAATCTTTAACATCTTTTAGTTTGCACCTTGCCATTTCAATGGTTACTAAGATAGTTCAAAAAGGCTAAACCAAATGATGCCATTGCTCTTTAAACAATACAAAGGTTTTTCATTTCCTAGTAATAAAATCATACATATTTATTGCACAAAATCTAGCAAATAAAGAAAAAAAATAAATGAAAAAGAAAAAACGTATAGCTACTATAAATAATTTGTTCTTTTTTTGTTCCATTCTTGTTCCTTTCTCTCTCTGCAAATAGATAAGTAGATAATTGTAATAAGTGTATATTGATATATGTACTGGCTTCCAAGGTGGCACTAGTGGTAATGAATTGGCCTGGCAATGCAGGAGACATAAGAGACCAGGGTTCGATTCTTGGGTCAGGAAGATCCCCTGGAGAAGGGTATGGCAACTCACTCAAGTATTCATGCCTGGAGAATACCATGGACAGAGGAGCCTGGCAGGCTATGGTCCATAGGGTTGTAAAGAGTTGGACAAATATATGTACAATCTATGATTTGCATGTATTTCCATGGGCATATTTTATAACTATAGCAATAAAATAATTTTAAATTTAAAAAATCATTATCTAATACTGAGCACTTATTATGTGAAAAATGATAGTTGTACCTTCCTTATAAACTTGTGATAACCAAAAGAGCTTATACATGTAAAATACTTATAATAATGTCTGAGTTATAATATGATACCAATTGATATGTTTTTAGCATTATTGTATTGCCTTCAAATATGTGGGAAAATAAAGATGTATATGTGTCCTCAGTCGTGTCTGACTCTTTGTGACCCCAACAGACTATGGCCCTCCAGGGTCCTCTGTCCGTAGAATTTTCTAGCACGAATATTGGAATGGGTTGTCATTTCCTACTTCAGGGTATCTTCCTGACCCAGGGATCAAACTCATGTCTTCCTGCAGCTCCTGAATTGGAAGGTGGATTCCTTAACATTACAGCACCTGGGATGCCCCAGAGAAAGAGGGGGCAATGCTCAAAAGTCAAAGCAATCAATTGCCCTTCTTTTCCAAAGTTAAAAATGTTGAGAAGAGATATTATGACCAGATGACACATAGAGATTATAGGAGGAGATTTTTTAAACCCTAGGCAAAGTATTGATACATGGATAGAATAATAACTTTTCCACAGATATGACTCCTGGACTCCAAGAGTCAAACAAACTGTTCAACATTCTAGATAAGGCTACTGGAAAGCTTTCAACAGTCTCAAATATAACCCACCAGAGACATTACCCCTAAACCTTGATATCCACCTCAACTAATAGCGTCAATTTATATCCTCCAGGGATGGTGTGTCTCACCAGGAAATGTCCATCAATGATACTGAGCAATGGTATTTAAAAAGCTCATCTGGCAATTGCTATGACCACAGTTTTCTACACAGGAAACATATCTACGAGCAAGAATACTGGTTATTTATAGTTTTAATGTATACACAAACACCTCCTCTAAAAGTAATCAACTGAAATATACTTCATGAAATAATGTCTGCAAGACATTTTCCTATATTGCCTGGAGACTAAAGAATATCCCTACAAAGAAAGCAAGTAAACCCAGAAAAACAAATACATTTACCACCATGAGTAGACTGTATATATAAATTTACTCAAGCTAACAAATGCAATTTGTAATCACATTTCTAAAGCCATCAATTTCTAAACTACATTTTATAGCTATAATTTTGTCATCAGTCTTTGTTTCCATATCACACTATCATGGTTCCTGGCACATAGTAAGTGCTTAACAAATGTTTGGTAAATTAATAAAATCTATTAACAATCCTCACCCTGCTGGGTTTTTCTGTGTTGCTTCCAGCAGCTCAGCACTCTACAAAGTCCAAACAGCTTAAAAGGTGAAAATTTGCACTCTACTGAAAACAGTTCTAAACAGGAAGCCAGGAGGCAAGGTTCCTAGTCTTAGATCTGTCTAGACACTTGCATTAACTTTCCTCATCTATAAAACACGCTAGGTGCATTCAATATTTCTAAGAGCTAAATTCTAGTAAAGGTCTACATTTTTGAAGGAAGATACTATAGATGCATTTTTAATGCAGAAAAGATTTAGAATCCTAGCTGTACCATTTGCTGGTGACCTTGGGCAATTTATTTAACCCCTCTAAAATTCAGTTTCTTCTTCTGTTAAGTAGGGAGTAAACAACACTTGCTTCACAAAACTGCTATGAGGGTCGGATGAAATAATGCATGTAAAGCGCTGGGTACAATGCTTGGCACTTCAACAGCTCAAAAATTATTTTGGATTATTTATTTGGGATTATTTTTTGGGATTCTTGTTCTTACTAATATTCTTTATATTTGTTCTTGTTTTGCTACATATCTGCTCTCTCTTCTCTGAGCCAGGAACAAGTGAATATTTTTTCATCCAGTTAGAATCTATTGAGAAAGGCCAAAAGGAGAGTAAATCTTGCAGCTTTAATGTATAAAGGACAAATAAAGTAACAACATCAAAGGGTCATTGAACTGGACAGTTTTTGAACACTTTAATAAGCAGCTTCTTTCTATTATAGGTATCCTCATATTATACAGTAGGACACAAATTAAATTCTAAATTACATTAAAGGACTGGGGTGATTATGTTTATCAAAGAAAGGCATGGATTTTAAAGATTAAATAGTAGTACCAAACAATTATGGAAGGAGCATCAAATTGTACAAAGGATATATCATATTCATCCATATTCCATCCTAGGTACTATCACAAGAATACTGACTTCTTGTTGTTTAGTCGCTAAATCATGTCTGATACTTTTGTGACCCCATGGACTCTAACCCACTAGGTTCCTTTGTCCATGGTATTTCCCAGGCAAGAATACTGGAGTGGGCTGCCATTCCCTTCTCCAAGAGATCTTCCTGATCTGGGGATCAAACTTGTGTCTCTAGCATTGCAAGTGAATTCTTTATCACTAAGCCGCCAGGGAAGCCAAAAATCACACAAAATCACCACATGAAGGAACTGGGACTTGGATATGCAGCAAATTTGCAAATGTCACGGAACAGGTGAATGGCAGGAATGAAATGCAAACTCTAGCTGGCAATTTCCTGAGGGATGGCTAGGAGTCTCAGGGTACAATTACCTGCTTCTCTCTGGCTAGCACCGTTCCACTTCAGGAAACACAACAGCCAGCAAGGAAGCAAAACATATGGTGGTTATGATCAGGAACTTTGACTTCTAAAGTATGAAAGACACACAGTCACCTAAATACTTAGCAGAAATATCTTTAAATATCTGAATTATTAGCAGATTGATTATAAAATTTCTCAAGTTCTTTTTAAAATTTGTTTTAACTGGAGGATGATTGCTTAACAATATTGTATAGGTTTCTGCTGTACAATAATGCAAATCAGTCATAATTATATATGCTATTATTTCTGTTCAATCTCTCAGTCATGTCTGACTCTTTGCAATCCCATGGACTGCAGCACTCCAGGTTTTCCTGTCCTTCACTATCTCCTGGAGTTTGCTTAGACTCATGTTTATTGAGTCAATGATGTCATCCAACCATCTCATCTTCTGTATACATACATATACATATATATATATATATCACTTCTTTCTTGATGTAATCCTTTATTTTTAACCAAGCATATTTGTTTGAAAATATACTGACTTTTCATTTCTCATAGTCATAGAACAGCTTCTAGAAAAGAACTAAAATTGTTGTAGAGCCCCTATCTTTCTTATGGAATCACCTTTCAGGGAAACACATCTATCTAAGAATATTTAAACATGATTTTTAAAACAAAAAGTTCTTGAAATTGCTAAAAATAATTTTTAAATATTTTCCCATTGAAATTAGTGAATTCGTACTACATACTTCAAATATCATTCAAATATATCTATTTTGTGTGATATTTGCCATATAAGAACAAAGACTAAAATGAAATTTCCAATTTAAATTTATTACTGAAAGAATAACAGGTATGTCTTTGCTATTAAGTTCAACACAGTACAGAACCAAAATATTCAATTTCTACAAAGTACAAGCTTCACTGAAGTGTATACTTTGAATAAAGTAATGCAAGGAAGGCAGTCATTGCTAGTGCATATCGATTAAGAACTAATGATGAGAAATTAGTTTGGTGATTGCAGACCCAACAAAAATGGCTACGTCCTAGAAAATATGGTGTGCTAAAGAAAAAAAACAACTTTGAATTTTTGGAATTCTAAGTCTGAAAATACTGCAATTGATGATGCAAATGTAAAATTATTTGACTGTTAGAACTTTGTAGATTATCTTTTAAGAAGATGGTATTTAGTGGGCTCTCTAATGGATTTGGGGTGATGCAGATTTGGGGTTTGGTATCCAAATAACTTTTTAGTGCAGCTGAGTAATACCTTCTAAGAAATTTCTGAATGAGTAAACAGTTCTACACTTCAATACTAGATTCCTTAGCTGTCATCCTCACCAGAATGTGGATTTGGTTTTAAAAGATTTTTCTCTATTGTAACAATCTTGTGTTATACAGTACATTGATTTCAAATGAGGCTTTCATTTTCCTAAGATTAAGTGCATCCTTTTTCTGCTGCTGCTGCTGCTGCTGCTAAGTCGCTTTAGTCATGTCTGACTCTGTGCAACCCCGTAGACGGCAGCCCACCAGGCTCTGTCATCCCTGGGATTCTCCAAGCAAGAATAATGGAGTGGGTTGCCATTTCTTTCTCCAATGCATAAAAGTGAAAAGTGAAAGTAAAGTTGCTCAGTCGTGTCCGACTCTTAGTGACCCCATGGACTGCAGCCTACCAGGCTCCTGTGTCCATGGGATTTTCCAGGCAAGAGTACTGGAGTGGGGTGCCATTGCCTTCTCCTTTCCCTAGATAAAATAAATAACTCAAGTCTAAATGACTTTAACAAGCAATCTAATAAAAAATATTCATCACATAAGAAGGTCAAGATATAGAACTTTTCTTTGTTTCCTGATGGAGTTCGTTGGAAAGGGGTAACCGGGAGGGTGGATGGAAGGACTTACTTTCCATATGTTATTTCATATGCAAAAATATTTCTGGTCTTTACATTTCAAAGTTCAAATAATCTCACTCTTTTGGAAAGTATTCTCCAATTTCTCTATGTTGCATATATGTTTCTCTTTCCTGTTTTAAGCTTTTATTGCAGTTGTTAGTATATAGACTAGAAGATAATCTTGGAGGTCATCCAATAATGTAAGACCCTCATTTTACATATGATAAAAGTGAAATGATTATTTTTTTAAACATGCTTAAATTTCTCAAGGCTTTCTCAAGGCTATATATATATATTTATTAAGTTGTTCATCTGACCCAAAGCTCTAGATATGTAAGATAGAAAATAATAAATACAGTCAGTGTCAACCAATTAGTGGAGGAGGATTTCATAGAACATGCTACAAATGTGTTTCTGTTGTTTCACACATGTTTGAACAGATTTCTTTCATAATTATAATTTCATGCATCTGAGTCACCACCATCTCTCCCAACTATTGCAATTGTCTTTGTGGTCCCATCCTGTCCCTCTTTGGTCCACTCATAGTAGTCAGAATTATCTTTTTTCATCAAAACTCCAGGTATTTTTCTTTCCTGCTACAATATCCTAAGGTTTCTGTCATTTGTGTTATAAATTCTACACACAAATCAATTTTGTCCTTGTTCACCTCTATAGCTCTACGCCAAGCTTCACCTGGTTTAAGGCTTTCATAAGAGCTGTTATGTTAACATCCCTCTGGGTGAAATTTCTTCTGATCTTCAAAAAGCTGGCTTCTTCTAATTATTTAGGTTGAATCTTAAATGTCACCTTCTCCCAGAGTCCTTTCCTGACCCCACAATATAATTTGCTAGACACATTAAACCCCTATCCCTTACATTTTAATTATTTGCATAGAAATTCTGGCTATAAGCTTTTTCCTGTTTACATATGAATATCTGTTTCTGTATTTTCTGATTTCCTTCCCCATATTCTAGAATTTGAGCTTCCTTTGAATGGAGATTTGGCCCACCTGTGGTCACTGTTGTAACCCAGTGTCTAACAGCATACCTCATACCTTATATAAAGTAAGTGTGTGTGTGCGTGTGTGTGTTCAGTCGCTCAGTCGTGTCTGACTGTCTATGACCCCATGCATGTAGCCCACCAAGCTTTCCTGTCCATGGAATTTTCACTGAAGTGGGTTGCCATTTCCTCCTCCAGGGACCTTACCAATCCAGGGATTGAAACCATGTCTCTTGTGTCTCCTGCATTGGCAGACAGATACTTTATGCTGAGACACCTGGGAAGAACTTAATAAAGATCTGGTGCTTAGACAAATGAATAAGCCATATTTATTCTGTATATGTTGTACATCTCTTGGTTTAAAATAGAAAGAAAATAGTTAGCTATTACTACAACTCATTATTATGTTAAGTAACAAGAGGCCAACAGGATTTGTAATACCAAGTTAATGATTTTTATGGAAAGCATAAAATAATAATAATAATACTGGTCACCATTTGCTTCTACCAGTCCACATGAGTATTAATTTTGCCAACTGTCGGAAAAGAAAAATGAATAGAAAAATAAATTAGAAACTAATAGAAGAATATACAAATGATTTGTCAATCATATCTCAATAAAGCTGAAATAACTTGGCTCAATAAATACTTAGCAAAGCAATACTTTGGCTACCTGATGATAAGAGACAATTCACTGGAAAAGACCCTGATGCTGGAAAAGATTGAAGGCAAAAGGAGAAGGGGGCAGTGGAGGATGAGATTACTAGGGAGTATCACCAACTCAATGGACATGACCAAACTCCAGGAGATGGTGAAGGACAGGGAAGCTTGGTGTGCTGCAGTCCATCGGGTCACAAAGAGTCAGACACAACTTAGCAACTGAACAACAACATAGGTGAAAAAGGGGGTATAGAAATGTCAACCTAATTTCACATTTTATATATTAATACAGCCCTACTTTTCTGAGTGACCTCATAAAATGTAAGTTATATGAATTTGAAATTATGAAGTTGAACTATACTAATGAAATATATGTCTGGGGAATTCATTTTACATTTTAGGGAAGAAAAGTTCCAACAAATATTTTAGTCTTCCTGGGTGAACTAAACATTTTAAAGTTTGGGGAATATCATCTTTAGCTTTTTGTTAGTTTGTTTCACCCACATTATGTAAGAGATGAATCTTGTGTAGTTTGTGTCTACTGAGTATTTTAACTGTTTTGAAATCTGTTTCCTTGAGAAGAACAAGTCACTTGGAGCAACCCAGTGGGAGTTCTGTGTTTAAAACTTCTATAAAGCTTTAACTATCCCCACAAAAGTGTGATCCCTGAGTTGTTGCCTTTCCTGGTAAGATGTGTTAGCTCTATTTGCACCTGTCTATATCTTGGAAAGCCACATCAGATGAATGACATCATTAGAACACATGGCTGGTCAAAACATGCTCAATCCAGAAGTGGTGGCACCTTAATTTACTCTTCTGAAAATAAACCATGAAATCTTCTCTAAGAGTATTAAAGATACTACCCTTTAAAAAACTTACATAATATGTTATTTAAAAGAATAATCATAAAATATTAAACCTATTATTTGAAATTCCCATTATTACATCAGTTATTTACTTATACTATATTTCTGGAAATCTCTAAGAGTATTAAAGATACTACCCTTTAAAAAACTTACATAATATGTTATTTAAAAGGATAATCATAAAATATTAAACCTATTATTTGAAATTCCTATTATTACATCAGTTATTTACTTATACTATATTTCTGGAAATCTCTAAGAGTATTAAAGACACTACCCTTTAAAAAACTTACATAATATGTTATTTAAAAGGATTATCATAAAATATTAAATCCATTATTTGAAATTCCTATTATTACATCAGTTATTTACTTATACTATATTTCTGGAAATCTCTAAGAGTATTAAAGACACTACCCTTTAAAAAACTTACATAATACGTCATTTAAAAGGATTATCATAAAATATTAAACCCATTATTTGAAATTCCTATTATTACATCAGTTATTTACTTATACTATATTTCTGGAAATCTCTTTCACTTGCAACAATTTTAATAATATATTTGTTCCTTACTCCTAAGTTAGAAACTTCCACTACTCTAATGTTTCCTAGGTTTCCAATGTCAAAATGTCAAACAGCCTCTGTAGTTAACCTAGAGCTTTCTTGGCAGTGAGTTCAGTTAGGCTAGTATATAGAAGCACCCAAAATCACTGCAGATGGTGACTGCAGCCACGATATTAAAAGACACTTACTCCTCGGAAGAAAAGTTATGACCAACCTAGATAGCATATTCAAAAGCAGAGACATTACTTTGCCGACTAAGGTCCGTCTAGTCAAGGCTATGGGCTTCCCTGGTGGCTCAGAGGTTAAAGCGTCTGCCTGCAATGCAGGAGACCTGAGTTCGATCCCTGGGTAGGGAAGATCCCCTGGAGAAGGAAATGGCAACCCACTCCAGTATTCTTGCCTGGAGAATCCCATGGACGGAGGAGCCTGGTGGGCTACAGTCCACAGAGTCACAAAGAGTCGGACACGACTGAGTGACTTTACTTACTTACTTACTTAGTCAAGGCTATGGTTTTTCCAGTGGTCATGTATGGATGTGAGAGTTGGACTGTGAAGAAGGCTGAGCATGGAAGAATTGATGCTTTTGAACTGTGGTGTTGGAGAAGACTCTTGAGAGTCCCTTGGACTGCAAGGAGATCCAACCAGTCCTTTCTGAAGGAGATCAACCCTGGGATTTCTTTGGAAGGAATGATGCTAAAGCTGAAGCTCCAGTACTTTGGCCACCTCATGAGAAGAGTTGACTCATTGGAAAAGACTCTGATACTGGGAGGGATTGAGGGCAGGAGGAGAAGGGGATGACAGAGGATGAGATAGCTGGATGGCATCATTGACTCGATGGAAGTGAGTCTGAGTGAACTCTGGGAGTTGGTGATGGACAGGGAGGCCTGGCGTGCTGTGATTCATGGGGTCGCAAAGAGTTGGACATGACTGAGTGATTGAAATGAACTGAACTGAATCTTAATATACATTGTAATCATATTTGGAGCTTAGCCACAAAATAAAATATTGATGCACAGGCCATTCTGCTCCAGAGATTCTGATTTAAATCTTTTGGTATCTGTCTACCCCACATGTTTTACAGAGATGTTCCCATGAAGGCACAATGCCTTTGCCAGTATCTCAAATGACTGAAAATAAAATGGTTTATTAGAGGTAACACACTCTCTTGAGATTGTTTTTTCCCTCTGTTCCTTTTCTCCACAGTATTTGATGATTCTCTCCAGCTGTTAATGTAAACTACTATGATTGTCTATGCAATGCTTCTTTCCTCTGACCACACCCCCCAATCAATTATATTCTATCTGATATAGTCTTGGTCACACCTACCCTTTTTGATATGATTATTTAAGCCTACTTTAAAAGTAGTTACTCAGCTGCCCTGCAGATGTCAGACTTTCTGGCACCAGAGGTGTGGCGGAACTGCTGTGCCCAGGACGTTGGGGCAGAGAGGAACAGAGCACTAGGCTCAGTGCTCAGAAGAGTGGGCACCAAGAATGGTTTGTAACTGGAAAAAAGAAAAGCTGCCTCTCAGTTCCCAGTATGCATTCATAACTAACACTTTCCCCAAAATTAACACAAGACATTTGTGTCCAAAATATTGAGTGTCTGAAAGAAGGAAAAACAAAATGCAAAGTATAATTGCATTTCTTTTTAGGGTGAGAGAGAGGGAGGAGGAAGCAGAAGAACTGGAAAGAGGTGACAATGTAGAGAGGGAGATTAAGGTTGATTGATGACAGGTACAAATCCCTTCCCAAATCCACATATGGAAGACATATAATTTCATTTTTTTTTTGCAACAAACTGAAGCTATCTTAACCTAAAGTTAAGTTTCATTTTGAGCCCTTATTCTACTAGAAAGAACACTAAAATCTCAGATGATTAGACCATTACTCACATCCCCACTTCACTGAGTTTTTCTTAGAGATTCATATAATAGAACTTGAAGGAATTGTCAGAAATTGATATGGAGTCAATTTACTGCAGTGTTGTAATAACTGTCCTTCCATCACCACCACTAAATGCTTCTACACATTTTTACACACTCCTTAGTAGGATGAGATACTCTTCCAGTTTGAGAACCATTAGGTTGGCTGAAAGGTGAAATGGGCAAGGAGTTTAGAAAAATATTGCACCAAAAATTGTTTAAAATTGCAAAATACTATCATGTCTATTTGTATATACATAGAAAAATGAAAAAAAGTTAACATCAGTTAATTTTATATTGGGAGATTATATGATTTTTAAATGATTTTTATCATTTTGTTCATTTTTTAAAATAAATGATTTATTTTATAATAAGAAAAAAATTAAAGCATCTTTTAAGAGTCAATGAAGTGAAGTAAAACTTACTAACTGATTAACTCAGCACTCAGGACAGTGGTCTTACTCTTTTTAATAAAACACATTGGCAAGCAAAGGCTCATTCTTCCCAGTGAACTATATGAAGGTCTCACATGTGATGTTCTTTTCAGTTTCCTTTCATTTAAGGAACCTCTGTAACCTTGGAAAAATGATTACAAGTCTAGATCACAAGCAGAGAGCTATTAGTGATATTTAAGGGGAAACAAATTGCTTTCCCTAAACATGTCTGATTATGATCATTGTATGTACATAATATTTACACATTTTGTGAAAAACATGTTAAATTTCAATGTTAAACACTGTTCGAGAATTCTACATAGTTATTTGAGTTGTAGAACAGGGACAGAGAGACATTTCACATGAAATTAAAGTCTTATTTATGTTAGCTATTGCATTGATAAATTTAATACTGCTCTTGCTCAGTACTTAGAAATTAAAATTTAAAGACTTAAAAAGGTAAGACTTTGTCCCCTGAAGATGGGAATTATATGAGTGTTTATAACTGCTGTGTTAACAATCAAGTTCACATTAGCAAAAGCAGGTGAGGCAAGGGATTGAAGAGGTAAGACCCATTCCAATTTTTCTCACCTACGTGCCTCTTAGTAGATCAGGAAGTAATGATTCATCAGGCAGTGAGGCTAAGAGAAACTGTATTTTTTAAAGGAAGATAATTTTAAAATACATTTAAATATATAGAGTTTTAGCTAATACCAATCTGATTTGCTTACTATTGTATCCCTGCATGACTAGCACTATAAGTTACACATCAGTTCAGTTCAGTTCAGTCACTCAGTCGTGTCCGACTCTTTGCGACCCCATGAATCGCAGCACGCCAGGCCTCCCTGTCCATCGCCATCTCCTGGAGTTCACTCAGATTCATGTTGACTGAATAATTGACTAGATTATATTTGTTGAATGATGTTTTCTTTTCAGTGGATATGATTTTTAGGATATTAGTGTACAATAAAATTAGTCATCTGAGAAACAAAGGTAAATTCTATTAAGACAAATTCTAGCTTAATTAACATGCTTGTTCAGGTCAGTTTGAGGAAATATGGAGTTAAGTAGTTTTTCTCTTAACTTCTCCCATATGAAAAATCCCTCCACACTTCATTTCATGCCAGAAAGGAGGCACCGTAACTTTAGAACAGATACTCTCAAAAGAGGGTGCAACCCAATGGAAAACTAGGTTCAAGAAAGGTCTCGAGTAATACAAAATAAAGACATAACATTTTGGCTTTCACTTATTAAGTACTTGAGAAAACTGTATGCGGGTCAGGAAGAAACAGTTAGAACTTGACATGGAACAACAGACTGCTTCCAAATAGAAAAAGGAGTATGCAAAAGCTTTATATTGTCACCTTGCTTATTTAACTTATATGCAGAGTACATTATGAGAAATGCTGGGCTGGAGGAAGAACGAGCTGGAATCAAGACTGCCGGGAGAAATAGCAATAACCTCAGATATGCAGATGACACCACTCTTATGGCAGAAAGTGAAGAAGAACTAAAGAGCCTCTTGATGAAAGTGAAAGAGGAGAGTGAAAACGTTGGCTTAAAGCTCAACATTCAGAAAATGAAGATCATGGGATCTGGCCCCATCACTTCATGACAAACAGATGTAAAAACAGTAGCTGACTTTATTTTCTGTGTGTTCCCAAATCACTGCAGATAGTGACTGCAGCCATGAAAGTAAAAGATGCCTACTCCTTGGAGGAAAGTTATGATCAACCTGCTGCTGCTGCTGCTGCTGCTGCTGCTAGGTCACTTCAGTAGTGTCCGACTCTGTGCAACCTCATAGACGGCAGCCCACCAGGTTCCCCCGTCCCTGGGATTCTCCAGGCAAGAACACTGAAGTGGGTTGCCATTTCCTTCCCCAATGCATGAAAGTGAGAAGTGAAAGTGAAGTCGCCCAATCGTGTCCAACTCTTTGCAACCCCGTGGACTGCAGCCCACCAGGCTCCTCCGTCCATGGGATTTTCCAGGCAAGAGTACTGGAGTGGGGCACCATAGCCTTCTCTGATGACCAGCCTAGACAACATATTAAAAAGCAGAGATATTACTTTGTCAACAAAGGTCCATCTAGTCGAGGCTATGGTTTTTCCAGCTGTCATGTATAGATGTGAATGTTGGACCATAAAGAAGGCTGAGTGCCAACGAATTGATGCTTTTGAACTGGGGTGTTGGAGAAGACTCTTGAGAGTCCCTTGGACTGCAAGGAAATCCAAACAGTCCATCCTAAAGCAGATCAGTCCTGAGTGTTCATTGGAAGGACTGATGTTGAAGCTGATACTCCAATACTTTGGCCATCTGATGCACTCATTTGAAAAGACCTTGATGTTGGGAAAGATTGAGGGCAGGAGGAGAAGGGGACAACAGAGGATAAGATGGTTGGATGCCATCACCGACTCAATGGACATGGGTTTGGGTAGACTCCAGCAGTTGGTGATGGACAGGGAGGCCTGGCGTTCTGTGGTTCAAGGGGTCACAAAGAGTCGGGCAAGACTAAGTGACTGAACTGAACTGAACTATTAAGTACTTAGCACTGTACTAAGTACTTTTGTATATAGTAAGTCATTGATACTTCACAAAAACCTTATGAGATGAATATTATTACTAATCTTTGATTTTATATGAGAAAGCTGAGAGAATAAGTGTTCATCATGTGTGTGGGGAAAAGAAACTAGAAACAGAACTCAGAATAGCCTAACCAAATCCATGGGCATCTTGAATCTGTAACCCAGTTGTGTAAGAAAAGCATAACTCCCAAAGTATTTATATTAGACAGGATAACAACAACAAATTTAAAAGTAAATATAATGAAGCCACTCTGCCTGAGTTTGAATCTTGGCTCTGCCATTAATAAACTGAAATCGTACTCAAGTCACAAAACCTTTTCAGTCTCTGCTCTTTAAAATGGAGGTACTAATTCTCACCAGGTAGTCTTGTGATTATGTGAATTAATATATATAAAGTGCATATAACTGTATCATATATTTATCAGTTAGCATAGGTTTAGAAAAGATGTAAGTATTGGTTCTTATTATAATACCATTTGATTATATTATATGAGAAATGAGTGGCTATAATTAATCACTGGAGAAAAAAATAGATATTTTAATTATTTTAATTATCTGACAAATCAGCAAAAAAATGTAGTAAAATGCATCTCCAGAGAAAGAAACTATGTAAGTTACTGCCCTGTTACTTAAAAGTGAGATTAACCTGGTCCAATTACGAATTAATATTTCAAAAAGAAGACACCATAGTCTGTAAATAAAACTCTCTATATTAGTGAGTTTATAGTCATATATATCATAAAACTAATATTCAAATTTAAGTGGTTATGAATTATGTGTATTTTACTTTCATTAAACAAATCATACAATAGGGCTTAAAGGTATATGTGAAATTCTCCAGCAAAATTTCTAAAATGCTGAAAAGCATCTTGTTTCTTTTGCACATAAACATCAAAAGTCATGTTATTGGGGAAGAAAAACTAACTTTTCCCAGAAGGACTCCAAACACCTCATTGCATATGTTGCCTTAAATGCTGCATTGTAAGAACTGGTCTTGGGGAAAAAAAAAAGTTGTGAGACATTTCCTGAGTTCTAATTTGAGACTTTTTCTTTGTAAGGCACTGAAAGCAATTGGCATTTGGCTTTGTGTTACTCTATGCACCAGAGGCATGCAGTTATCAAAACAACTCTTGTGTGTTATTCCCTTACTTATTAAACTGATTTTATTAAATTTGTTCCTGGCTGATTTGCTATATGCCAAACTTTCTCTTGGGATTCATTTCTAAAGAATTCATAATGGAGGTGAAAACTTTTGATGGGTATGTTTCAGAAAGTTCTCAGATTCTAATAAAATCCCCAAAGTTTGCATAAAACCCTAGAGAAAATATCCAAGTTATATAAATGTTTTTGAATTAAGTGCTAGAGAGATATAAAAAGCAATAGAATATTAATTGTCTTGTGATACAAATCAAAGAAAAGAGAAAAAGGCTTGTGACTCAATTATTAATGCAGTTTTAATTTGAATGAATGTGCCAGAATGCAGAGAATTTATAACTAAATTTCTCAAAAGGAAGTAAGCTTGACATACAATGGGCAGAATTTCACAAGAACCCAATGCTGTTTTCTACATGTTCTAATATTTTGACAAAATTGGAAATATGCAAGGAGAAAGAAAAGAGATGACTCCAACTGCAAATGATGTTGTGATTTGGGAAAATAAAATTTAAAAAGGAAAATAAGAATTGTGTCTCAGAAGGAGAACCTCAGGTTTAGATATAAATTCAAGAAAAGAGGTTTAAGAGGTCAGTTATCAAATTAGTATAGAAGAGACAAAATCTGAAACACTGGTGATACGAAAAGTCTTTTAAAACTTTAGTAAGCTGATAAGCTTTTATGCAAGTTACAAGTTCAAAGTTGAAATAGGAAAGAAAAAAAAGAAAGAAAGAAAATGTTATAGTAACTACAGGACATCCTCAGAGAATTTGGTGAAAATGTTAACTATTTTTCTCTGCTACTTATTAGGAAGATCTATTGTTCTCATTTCAGTGATGAAAACAAAGCTTAAAGGACTATTTTGTTCTTCAAAGAAAAGCAAAAGTGGTTGATTACGTTAGGTTTCAGATTATTTAGTTTATTTCAATGAGTAAGCCGTTGAAACATACCTAGTACACATTTCATTTGTTCTCTAAAATACAGTGACCTTTTCACTTTAATATTTTATTATTGCTTCGTTGCCTGCTCATAATTTCAGCATTACGCAAAATAAATCTCTGGCTTGAATTATCTGCTTAGCCCTTGGAAAACTAGGGCAACGAACAGGCCAAAGAATGATGAGAAAATGTAGAATGAAGATGCTTAGGTAAATTGGAGAGTCAAACAATGGCTATTTGCAGGATTATATTTAGCTAGACTCTTGAATATTTTGCTATTCAAAACAATCTGCCATTTTGCCTACCTCTCTCCAACATTGATCCTATTCTCAATTCTCCATTAATATTATGTCTCATATCTACTTGCTCCTCTATCTATTAAGTTAATGTTTAAGGGGAAAATATAAAGCAATATACAAGAAGTTATTATGGCTGATCTTTGTATCCCATTTAGACACAGCTTGCTAAAGTAATAATTTAGAATGTTTATTTAATACCTACTATTAAGGCATGTGCTAAGCACGGGGAATACAATGATGAAAGACAAACGTCCCCCCAAGAAAATTTAGAGACTGGAGTTGGGATATAAAGACAAGGAGAAATAACCCATAGTCATAATTTAATTATTGTTTTAAGAGTACACATAGAATGCTACACAAGGAGAACAGGAAAACAGTGCCACTTAAATTTAACAAGGCATGCACTATCTCTATGAGAACATGACCCTTAAATTGAATCACTGAGGTCGGATCCATCATACTGACTTTTCTGCTTGTTAAAGAAGAAAGACTTTGGATATGGACAACTGTATGGGGAAAGGCAGCAAGGCCAGGTTTCCCAGGTGTAGCTAGTGGTAGAGAACCTGTGTGTCAATGTAGGAGACAGAAGAGCTGAGGATTGGATGCATGGGTCAAGAAGATCCCCTGGAGGATCTTGCTTGGACTATCCCATGGACGAAGGAGTCTCTCAGACTACAATCCTTAGGGTCTTACAGAGTCGTACACAATTTAAGCAACTTAGCATGCACACACATGTATTTATGCTCTAGTTTCTTTAAGAAACACCAATGGGAAGCTCAGTGTCTATGTGGGGTTTGTCAATATACTGGAATATAAAAATGTGCAATTCAGGCTTAGACTTTGGCAGTTCAATCTTTGATAGACATTGATGAAAGGAAACCTCCACACTGATGAGAGTGGACTTTTTACCAGGTAATTGGAAGTAGGGCATTGGTTTTTAAAGCCCCTTGGGGGTGCTTTGAAAAAATAAAATTTCATTTTCCTTTCCAGATTCTTGGGGATATTGTATAATGCTGTTTTATAATGTTATGCATAGAAACATTTAACGGATGTTCAATAAAATAGGCTGGATGTTAGCACTTTTATATGAAAAAATGTTTTTAAATTTAAATAAAGCACAGTCTTAGTAGACTGGTATTCTGTAAGTGGTTCAAATGTGCATTTTTTAACTACCTACCGCCTATGTAACTGCTTGCACGTACTTAAACCATTTGGCTATGTAGGTGAAGGGGCTACTGCTCAAAGAAATTCTAAATCATGAAATTTCTCTTGAGATATAAGAATACAATGTGTACTTTAAATAGTAACACGTGTTCTCTAGTTACAGAAAATTTGTAAAAAATAAAAAAGTATCTACCGGGCTTCTTAGATTGTTCAGTGGTAAAGAATCCTCCTGTCAATTCAGGAGACATAGGCTGGATCCCTGGTCCAGGAAGATCCCACAAGCAACGGAGCCTGTGCCCTGCCCCAGATGCTGAGCCCACGCTCTAGAGCCTGTGCTCCGCATCTAGAGAGCAGCCCTTGCTCTTCACAGCTAGAGAAAAGCCCATGCAGCAATGGGGATCCAGCACAGACAAAAATAAAATAAATAAACAAAAATTACTTAAAAGAAAAAGTATCCACCAAGACCTCTTCAATAGTAAAACAGCAACTATCCTCTGTTTGCAATGGCTGCAATGTAGTGATCAATGTGCCTTTTGAACTACAACCTTGCTACAGCTTTACTTTGATGGCCTTGGTAACAGGACACAATTACACATCTCTAATCCACACGTAACGAATAGAAATATCATTTCTCCACGCGGCACAAATAGGAAATAATCATTTCTCCAGAGGTATAAAAACACATCGGCCTTGTTTTCTTACAAGTGCTACCTTATTTGAGAGCTTTAATTTGGCTCTACTGGTTCATTTCAGAAGTCAACTCTATTTAGCTTTATTTAGGATTTATTTTCCTGCAAGATGACCTTATGTAATTACAGTCTTTAAATCTTCCCCTCCTTTTATTTATGTGTGTGTGTGTGTGTGTGTGTTGTCATAAAGTTATCAGTTTAGGTGCTAGTGAGGATTAGAAGGGCTATCTATAGTTATTGAGATATCTGAAGCCTGCTAATTCCGTTTTGAAGATAACACTGATCACACAGATAACCACCTCTATCAAATGTAGGCATTCAGGTGAGAAGGTGAATGTTAGGTATGCTGTAGCTTTAAAACAGCTGTTCAGTTGAGAATGGATGATCAATTCCATATTAAAGTGAACTGCTGGCAAGGGAATCATATCAATAGTCTTACAGTCATTACTAAGTATTGAGTGTTAGAATACTGTGGTTGGTGTTTTTGTTTTTGTTTCTCTGTTTTTCCTCTTTCTTCCTTTTTTTTTTTTTTTTGAGCCCCAGGATAAAAAGAAAGCCTGCAAAAGATCAATGGCAGGATGACTGTTTTTAGCTAATGGCTTGTTACATCAATGGACCTTATCTTGGCCTCAATTATATCAGCATTTTTTGCAAAAGAAAACAGCACCTAAAAGTGGAGGGTAAAGTTAAGAGTGGATGAGGGGAAAGAACTAAAAAGTTTTTCATCCTTAGTACTGAGCCCATGATGCTGCTATAACTTTTGAAGCCAAGTTATTCTCCCTTATCACTGTATCTGATACGGCAAAATATTACTGTCATTGGTTTTATAAATTGGTGCGATAATTCAGTCTTAATTCTGTCATTCTCACTGATGGTTTACATTCTTACAGCTGTGTTTATGGGAATGTTTATAGGAATGTTTTGTTTGTTTGTTTGTTTTACAGAATTAGAATAAAGCAATTTTACCAACCATAAACACCCATTATGTACCAGGAATGATCCTTAGGTGCAGGATATACAAATATATGTCACAGATCACCATCCTGAACCTCAAGGGAATGGCCAAGTAAATACACATATGCAATATAGTATGATAAATAGGAAAAAAAAAAAAAAAGTGGATACTGGGACCAGTGAGAAAGCAAACAGAAAGTGATCCTTCTGCTTGAGTGGGTATGGGGAAAGTTTTAAACACACACACACAAAATGCTGATCAAATGCAAAGGACCCTTAAAGCATTTAAGTAACTAGGTCCAGAGTCCTTAGGATCATTAAAGCAAAATTCTGAGGCCTGCTACTCTCCTGAGATTTATGTTTCTGTTTATTCTGCTTATTGTGAGCTACAGGTAAGAAGATAAATTTGCATTGCTAATCATCTTATTTCAAAAACTGCTGATAGTTTAGTGTTGTTGTATATGGAAAGTATGGATTAGTCAAATTTTAATGACTATTTGTTTATCTAGATTTGGGTAGAGCCAAGGGACCAGGCCTTGTTCAGTGAATCTGAAAAGGAAATCAGCATTTTTCACATATGAAACTTAAATATGGAAAGCTAAGTTATGAGCTTGCACTAATGACATTAATAAACAGGCATGCAATGTACAAAATATTTATTTTAAGTACATTCCACTGTGTGACACATAATGGGCACTCAAAATACAATTACTGAATCAGTCAATTTAAGAATAAACTTATACATGCTATTCTGAAATGTGTTATGCTTTGGGATCAAGATAAAACCATAATTTTATATTCAAATTGTTTTTAAAATAAAAAAGACAAAACATTCTTTACTATAAAGTATTTTTATTCTACTTCTTTTGTTTTCGGGTTCAATATTTCCAAGTTTGTTGAGGAACAACATATTCAGCTGTATGAAGTAATCAATGAAATATGTATACCACAACATATAACCAATCTATAACTAGGGAAACAACACTGTAATGATCCCAAAGCTATACAAATTTAAATTAAAAAATAAAAAGTTAAAAATACTCTTGTCATTTGGAACTGAAAATAATATATGGGAAATGAAGTTTCTTTAAATCGAAATCAGCTCATAACAGACCCCTTAAACACTGATCACTTCTCAAATATCTTTCTACTCATTCATTCCCTTGAAAATCATTCTTAGATAGGTTTTCATACATATATTTGCAAGAATCACTAAAAGACAGATGAAGTGCTTCCTCTCCGCCTAGAAGCTTACCCAGTGATCTTGTAACCTTTACCCCTCCACAACTTACATGGTTCCCATCCCATACCTTTTCTCAGTCACAGATTTCTGTTTTCTCACAGTATTAGTGCCCCTGTAATTTTTTCAGGTTATGATAATTTCCTTCTCAAAATAGTTACATACATAGAAATCCACACTCTGAACTTAACCTTATTTCTTGACTTCTTAAAGAAAACAGAGTAGATTCTGAAAATAGAAAAAGATCAAGTTAGATTATCTAGTGCCATGAATTATACCTTCCTCTAAAAATACACCTTTATTTTACCACTGGCCATTTTCTTAATTTCTTCTTTTATCTATCTCTGCTTTACTTTCTGATAATTCATTTTTTAAATGATTTTTGAATTTGTTACTTGTGCTGATTAATAATCCAATTAATTTGCTTCTAAAATTAAGTCATTTTGGAGTTCATTAAACTGAACTAACATTTGGCCATTTTATCTATTTTATTTCTATAACTATAAGGTGTTGATAGCTTAAAAACAATATTGATACTTTCTTTGGTCATTTTCATTTACAAGGATTATTTGATCTATAAAAAAAGATTATTTTTCACAGGAAAAGTTTTTCTTCTTTCTCTTATGTCATATATGTTCATTCTAAAATATCATGTGCTTAACTGGACATTTACTAACCATGTGCAGAAGCGCATACCATTAAGTATTATATGGACAAGATTTAAATATCATAAATAATAATGAAAGTGAAAGTGAAGTCGTTCAGTCTTGTCCGACTCTTTGCGACCTCACGGACGGTAGCCTACCAGGCTCCGCCATCCACGGGATTTTCCAGGCAAGAATACTGGAGTGGGCTGCCATTTCCTTCTCCAGGGGATCTTCCCAAACCAGGGATCGAACCCAGGTCTCCTGCATTGCAGACAGATGCTTTACCATCTGAGCCACGAGGGAAGCCCACAAAAAGCCAATTTCATATATCTCAATTTGAAAGCTCCACCGGTATAATATAACATTTCCTAAATTGAACTATCTCTGCCATCAATTTCAGCTCAGTGTCAATAAAACTTCTTTTTTTTCATCCTTAATATTAACGTTCAATAGCAAATACTACTAATTCTATATCCCAACCATGATTCAAATCTGTTCTCTCCTTTCAAGTGATAATAATTTCTATTATCCAAGCCACTATTTCTCTTCTTTAGACTTCTGCAATTAATCAGTATCTGCACTTCAACTTTTGCTTCTCTCTACTTCTATACTTCACACAGCAATATTATATCTGTCCCTCTGTCTCTCTCAGTTCATCCATCCACCACCCTATTCATCCATCCATCCACCCATTTATTTCAATATGATATATAGAACTTGCCAGTCTTCTTTGTCTTTCAGAAAACTTAGCACACTGAAAATTCAGTTCCTTTTAGTTATTTGAAATAGCCTAGCTTTCTTCCTGCCTTCAGGCTTTACACATTCTGTTACTTTTGCCTCAGAAGTTCATTACTCTATTCTTCACTTTTAGATAAGCTGAAAAGGCACTCATATTGAGAAAAATTTCTTCTCCTTCCAGACCCACGTTGTCCAATGTATGTAATATAAGTCAAAACTGCAAACTGCATATGTAATTTAAAATTTTCTCCTATCTACATTTAAATAAGTAAAAAGAAACAGGTAGAATTAAATTTTAATAATGTATATACTTTTAATACAATATGTCAAAATTGTCTTTTAAATATGCAAATGACACAAAATTATTAATGATATATTCTATATTATTTTTTAATAAGTGTTCAAAATCCTGTGCATATTCTAAAATTCTGTTATATCTGGATTCTGACCAACAGGCTTTTCTCTAATAAAAAGATAAAAATAATTCTAAGTGAATATACAGCAAATTTGAAAGGTATTTCTGAGTTGTATAAGAAAGAGAGTGGTTGTTACATAGAGGAAGGAAGACTGCTTTTCCTATGTTACACAAGCTGATGTTCTTTTTTTTTTTTAACAATGAACCCCTTCTATTTCTTAAGTTAGAAAGATATTTACATTTGAAAATAATAATCACATGATTTAAAGGGGAAATTTCCAAAAGCTAAACACTTACGAACTATTATAGATTCAGTCTCATTTGTGAATAAATTTTATATTTTGAAAGAGTACATGTTGCTTTCTCTGTACAACACAACAAAGAGCTGGATAATATGTAAAGGCAAATCATGGTTCATTTTGTAGTACTGAGTGGTTCTTAAGAATTGGTAAGGAAGTAGTCATTCAAAAACAGTTAAAATGTGATTTCCTTTGAACTAGAAATGCAATATAAAGGACTACACCATCTTTTATTAACCACATTCAGATTTGTGGATCTGTCCTATCCCTATTTTATGCTTCCCAGGTATTCTGTTCATACTTCTATACAGCTAGTATCATATCACATTATCACAATTTGATTGATTTCTGTTTTCTTCCTTGTATTGTGAGCTCTCAAGTTCAAAGAACCTATCCTGTTCATCTTGATCTTTCTAGCACCTAACACAAGGTCTGACACATAACAAGATGTATTGCTTAAAGCCAACCTAATTTGGAGTATATGTCCACGTGGTATGTTTTGTACTTACCTTGAAAATAAGCAATACAATTTACCAGCACTGCTGTATACATGTTCAAGTAATGAATGATTGTACATCACAATTCACCTGAATTTCCCCATTTCTGTTATAAAAATATAATACATGAATATAGCAAAGAAGAACTAAACAGCCTTTTGATGAAAGTGAAAGAGGAGAGTGAAAAAGTTGGCTTACAACTCAACATTCAGAAAACTAAGATCATGGCATCTGGTCCCATCACTTCATGGCAAATAGATAGGGAAACAATGAGAGACTTTATTTTGGGGGGCTCCATGATCACTGCAGATGGTGACTGCAGCCATGAAATTAAAAGACACTTGCTCCTTGAAAGAAAAGTTATGGCCAACCTAGACAGCATATGAGAAAGCAGAGACATTACTTTGCTGACAAAGGTCCATCTAGTCAAAGCTATGGTTTTTCCAGTAGTCATGTATGGATGTGAGAGTTGGACTATAAAGAAAGCTGAGCACCGAAGAATTGATGCTTTTGAACTATGGTGTTGGAGAAGACTCTTGAGAGTCCCTTGGACTGCAAGGATATCCAACCAGTCAATCCTAAAGGAATATTTAGAAATATTCAGTCTGAATATTTGTTGAAAGGACTGACACTGAAGCTGAAACTCCAAAACTTTGGCCACCTAAGAACTGACTCATTTGGAAAGACCCTGATGCTGGGAAAGATTGAAGGCGGGAGGAAAAGGGGATGACAGAGGATGAGATGGTTGGATGGCATCACCAACTCAATGGACATGAGTTTGAGTAAGCTCTGGGTGTTGGTGATGGACAAGGAGGACTGGTATGCTGCAGTCCATGGGGTCACAAAGAGCTGGACACAACTGAATGACTGAACTGAACTGACAGAAACATATGTAGAAAATAACTATTTAGCACTGTAGATCCATAATGATCTATGTTTGAGATGAGGTTAAAAAGGAACATTTTATATTTCTTTTAATAAACTGAGAAAACAGTAAAGAATAATCTTGACTTTGTTGATTGATATTGCTTTTGTCTGATGCAAATTTTGATTTACATTTTCATCTGTAAAAGACGACAGAATCATAATGGATGAAACATATGCTCTGCCACAAGCCTTGGCAATTTTAATTCATTAAATATGTTTAAATAAGGGGTGAATATATGCTTTATTCCTAGTTATTCTGTGATACTGTTAAGGCTGGGAAACAGAAAGTAAGACACAGTCATAGTATCATATTTTAATAGTATAAAATATTAAGCTACTAATGTTAATCAAAAGGACAGACTGATTCTTAGAGTTTGTCTGATCATCAACCCACATAATTACGTAATCCTACTTTGCTAAAGGAAAAATAAGATGCTGACACCTACTCTTTTCATCTTTTCTCTCCTTATCAGGTTGTTCTCCAGAAAGAAAAGACCCAAGGTAACTTGATATGTAGGCAATTTGTTCTGTAACTATTGGAGTTTTCAAAGAAACAGAGTTTGCAAATGTCTTCAACACTTGTTGCTGAAGACCAGCAAAGCTGACAATGTCCCCAAGTTCTAATTGTCCACCAAAGTGGACAGCTGAGACCTGTGCAGACCTATCTCCCTTGACACTGGTGGATACTGTAGGGAATTGCTAGTGAAGAGTTTTCCCACCACTATCCAGATGTTCAGGCAACAAAGAAAACAACTGTGAGTTGCTGATAAAGACCTTAGAAGCTTGCAAACTTTAACTCCAGAGACTCCCTTTTCAAGGAAACCTTATTTAGAAAACTTTAATACAAATAAAGTAGACAAAAATGGACTGCAGCCCACCCAGGCTCCTCTGACCATTCTCCAGGCAAGACTACTGGAGTGGGTTGCCATTTCCTTCTTCATTCTAATACAAATAAAAGCTAGACAAAAAGGCACCACTGAAGATTCATGTAGGGGCCTCTGTGGACCAGCCTGCCTCTCTTGTCCACATCCTGTCCCGTGTTTATCCTTCTTTTTCTCTTTCGGTTCCCCCTCCTTCTTCCTTTTCACCCCCTTTTGTCCCCTCTCACTTCTTCTATCAGTGCTTTCATCTTTTCTCTAATGACAATTTTTTTTAATGTACTTATTGAACAGGAAAGTTGGAGACTTGAATTATAAATAAAACTGAGTTTTGACTATTATTTTTGGCTATTTTGATTTCAAAGTTTCAGAAAAAAATTAAATAAACCAAGGATATGCTGAAAGTTACCCATCAACAATCCATATTCTGGAATTCTTTACAAAATAGCATAATAAATAAGAATTTGTCAAATAATTTACCCAATTTCTTATTAGAAGTTTATAAACATTTATAATATAATATGTAAAGAGAATAGGAATACATGAGGCATTTTGAATATAAATTTCATTTAGAGAACAACAGTTTTAGTTAAAAATATAACTAAAAGTAAACAAAATATTCAACATATCAGTATTCTATTTTCTACAATCCAAAAGATAAATGTGTTTTATTAAGCGATTGACTTATACAGAGCTTAAGAGAATGGTGAATCAATGTTTTTTTTTAAATCTTAGTGAAAATATCAATTGAAAACCTATGAACACTAACTTTCTTTATATTCTATGCCTGTGTATCAAAGATTGATATGTAATGCTCTCAGTAAAGAGTTTGCTTTAGGATTTTTTTTTTTGCTTTGCTTTTTAATATGATATTTTAATTTTTCTCTAAAAATTATTTCACTTCTTAAAACATCATTAGTTCTTAATCATTTAACAGTTATGGAGTGTTCAACATAGGTCAATTAAGCACTTAATACTTTGCTTGTAGTAATTCATTTAAAACTCATTACAATTCAAAAGGTAGGTACTATTAAATTTCATTTTTCAGATGAAGTTAAATATTTTGCCCAAGTTCACTAGGCCCATAAATGTGGACTCAAACCATGCTATTGACTATGGAGTCCATGAACTTAACCACAACATTATAACACTTATCTAATGCCACACTAAAGCAGTTTGACATTCTCTATGATATTCAAAAGGGCTTCCCTTGTGGCTCAGCTGGTAAATAATCTGCCTGCAATGTGGGAGACGTGGGTTTGATTCCTGGGTTGGGAAGATCCCCTGGAGAAGGGAAAGGCTACCCAGTATCCTGGCTTGGAGAATTCCATGGACTGTACCCATGGGGTGGCAAAGAGTTGGACACAACTGAGTGACTTTCACTTTCACACATGATATTTAAAAAGCAGAAATCAAGTACTTTGCTAGAATATTTTGACTCCAAACTTGGGTAAGGAATTGTATTTTTGAACTTCTGTTAAAAGACAGGGCACTATGATAGATTATCTATTCTTTAACTTTCCATTTGTCTCTCTCTGTGGATGATAACATTCTTATCGCAAAGAGGAAACTGAGTCTAAAAAAGGTTTAGAGATTTGTTCAAGGTCAAAAAAGTAGAATTTATCAGACACCAAAATCCTTTGTCTTTTAAAAATATAGCATTTCTCAAAATAACTTGGGACTAGAGTATTCCATTAGAAAATTCCCTAAGAAATAAGATTTAGATGACTTCTGGTAATGTCACTGGCCCCAAAATATCTCTGTCAATAGAATCTCCTAAAACTTAAAAGTTCATGGGGAAAATCTAATATAAAAAAATCCACTGAGCTTCCACCTGTTAGAGCCTCATTACATATTAGTTTGTCAGATCATGCTCTCTCTAAGTTCAGAGACCATCTACATTTGCGTTCAATGTTTCCCAAAGGTTGGTAAACAAGATAATTTCAGGTGCACAGAGTACACTAAATAACACTGAATCACACTGTGTGAAAGTTCTTCTCTCTGATCACATCAATGAAAAAGTCCCAGCATGGCATCTCTGTATCTTTAACAAATCTCTAACTCTTGGCTATTGTCTTTTCCTAAAGGAGAGAAAAAGAAATCTTCAGGCTCTGAGTCTTTGGCAGTTGTGTTTTTTTTTTTTTTCCCTTTGCATTAATGTTTTATTATTTTATATTTTTCAGAAGATAATGGAATTTCATTTTCAGTACTAATATTAACTTGATTTTTAAATATATTTATTTATGTATAAAAAAGATTAAATAAAAATTCATAAGAAAATAAGAGTACAATTTCAGGTGGATAAGGCAAAAATTATGAAGACATTGGCTTAGAGGTTAAAGAGTCTGCCTGCAATGCAGGAGACCTGGGTTCGATCCCTGGGTCGGGAAGATCCCCTGGAGAAGGAAATGGCAACCCACTCCAGTATTCTTGCCTGGAGAATCCCATGGACGGAGGAGCCTGGTGGGCTATAGTCCACAGGGTCGCAAAGAGTCGGACACGACTGAGCGACTTCACTTTCAAAGCTGTAAAATACTGTCTTAATCTAGTTTTTTTCATTTTACAAAAGAGAAATAGGCAATTCAGAGAGTTTAATTTGCACTAGATCTCACCATTAGAGAGTTTAGAATCTAGGTGTTCTGTTTTTCCATTAACTGTTTGAAATAAGCACTGCGGCAGAAATGAGTCATGAATACATGTTTTAACCAGGGAAAAATAAAGGCACAGCAAGAGCAAGAGTGACATTCTACTTATTTGGAGGGTACCTAAAAGCAATTTAGGGACTAGATGTAGACATTAATCATCAAGCAACTCTGTTAGTCAAGAAAGATCCATGAAATGTCAACTAACTCCAGCCAAAATGAAACCTAATAGCTGATATGGTAGTTAGTAAGTTTTAACCCTCCCAAGACAAACGACCTAAGCATCTTAGGATTTTAATAAAGACTCTGAGAAGTGAAAAGCATTTAAGACCAAAGGAATAAAGTTTTAAAGAAAGATAAGTAGTGTGCTCAGAGGTCATGATACAATACTCTTCAAATTCCTATTGGATAGAACCTAAGTAAAAGTTATAAAGGGACATCAGAAGAAGATTTTGGATAAGACTATGATTCCAGAATCACATCAGCTACACCCAAACACCTGTGCTAAATCTATCATTGGAAGGCTCATTTCAGTTCAGTTCAGTCGCTCAGTCGTATCCGACTCTTTGCGACCCCATGAATCGCAGCATGCCAGGCCTCCCTGTCCATCACCAATTCCCAGAGTTCACTCAGATTCACATTAGAAATGTTAATATCTGTGGATTGAGAAGTCAAAGTATAACTGAACGGCACAGAATATCTTCAAGGGGAAGCAGCACTGATCTCCAAGTAAATTCAAAACGAAAAAGACTGCGTTTTTTTCCTACCAACTTTCTACCAAATGCACAAAATCCTGTTCCTCTCTTCCTGATCAATCTTGACCGAGTATTCTTCAGGGAAAGAGCAGAATGTTATGATGAAGACAGCATTGTACAGTTGAATGAATGTGAGATTTGGAGACAGATCTGGATTCCTGTCTGAGCTTCACCCCCAACCATCGCACTGCCTTTTTGCTGTTTAACTTTGACTCCCCTGATGGTTCAGCAGGTAAAGAATCCACCTACAATGCAGGAGACACAGAAGACATGGGTTCAATCTCTGGCTCAGGAAGATCCTCTGGAGAAGGGAAATGGAAACACACTCCAGTATTCTTGCTTGAAAAATCCCATTGACAGAGGAGCCTGGTGGGCTACAACCCAAAGTGTTGCAAAGAGTTGGACATGACCGAGTAACTAAGCATGTCCTTTGCAAAATGTTGACAATAATGACAACGTCATTGGATTATCATGAATATAAAGTGAGAAACACTTAGGGAAGATAAGAGAATTAAAATTCACTGGTTGCCTACAATAAGGCAGGCTCTTTAATCTTTTCTTTTTTGCTGCTTTGTGGTACCAATGGCTCAGTGCCTGGAGAATACAAGGTGTTCAATTAAGAGTTCCTGTCTATTTTTCCCATCTAACAAGGCACCCCATTATATTGTTAGAATGTTCTAATTGTTAACAAAATTTTTATTTTAAGCCAAAATCTTTCTCCTTTTAACTTCTGTCTAATTTTGTCTTCTGGAACAACTCAAAACTAAGCCACTCCTTTTTCTATGAGAGCCTTTCAAATATCTGAAAACAACTATCATGTTTTCATTTAGTCCTCTCCTCACCAGGGTCAACACACCCACTTCTTTCAGTTGTTACTTTTAAGACATGGCTTTCTGGAAACATACTCTCCCAATTGCTTATTTTAGACACAGTCTAAGCCAATGAAATATATCCTTAAATTTAGGGCCTTTATCTGAACATAACAGTCCAAATGTAGTCCAAGAAAAGTTGTTCAGTCAGTGCTGAGCAGCTTACTGACCAATTCATTAGACCATCTTTTTAGAAGTATTTATGTCAGCAGGATATATGTTTATTGTTTTTTGTTTGTTTTGTTTTCTTACATGCATCCTGAGGGAGGGTGCCAATACACATGACATGATTATACACGTGGCATGGTTAAACAATTAAATATCATTAATACTAGATCTGTTTTTGTTGGAGAACATATTGTGACAATTTGGTTCAAAGTTTCCTCTTCAGTTAGCTAGAGATATAGTACGACTTCTATAATAAAAAAAATATATATATAGAAGGCATTAATGGGGCTTAATTATCTATAAAGTTACACTTTGTTATGAGTTCTTGTCTTTAGAATGTTCTGAGCTTAAGTTCTGCAAGCTACTGATGCATGACCTGAGCAAGTCAGTTAACCTTTCTGTGACTCAGTGCCCTCATCAGTAAAACAGAAGTGTCCCCTTACTTCACTGGGGCAGTGAGAATCACTCAATTAAAAAGACACATTGTGCATAAACACAAAGATACAGAGGCAAAAGGTGCCTTATAAATCTTGAACAGAGGTGTCAGCGTTTTTTAAAGTGAAGCTCTCCCACTCAAAAGATTAAAATTCTAAGCAATTTGAAAAGCATAGTGGCATCCATTTAACACATGCTTTGCTTTCCTGATAGCTCAGTTGGTAAAGAATCCACCTGCAATGCAGGAGACCCAGGTTTGATTCCTGGGTCAGGAATATCCTCTGTAGAAGGGAAAGGCTCCCACTCCAGCAGCTGACTCATTTGAAAAGACCTTGATGCTGGGCAAGTTTGAAGGCAGAAGGAGAAGGGGACAACAGAGGATGAGATGGTTGGATGGCATCACCAACTCAAGGGACATGAGTTTGGGTAAACTCCAGGAATTGGTGATGGACAGGGAGGCCTAGTGTGCTGCGGTCCATGGGGTTGCAAAGAGTCAGACACGACTGAGTGACTGAACTGAACTGAACTGAACCCACTCCGATATTCTGGCCTGGAGAATTCCATGGACTAAAGAGTTGAACATGACTGAGTGACTTTCACTTTACTTATTAGTGTATTTCTGTACTTCTGACTTCCTCTCAGGTCACCAAAATCCACCTTGTCCCAATATTTTATTTATTCCTTGCCCTTCTTTTCTTCCAAGTTATTAACATGGCCCATCTCTTTGTAAACAACACAACTTTCCTTTTACCATATTCCTCTTTATTTGCAGCACCCTTTAGTTAACTTGTCCCCTCTGCTTCCATAGTAAGGACACTGGATTACTGACTCCATGAGTGCTCACACTTTCCTTACATCCTACTTCATGGGAAGTAATAAAACAGATGTTTCAACTGCCTCACTGAAACAGAACAAGAAATGCCCAACTGAGTCACACTCTACTGACATCTGATCGTCCTTTAGCTGACAAGAAGGAAAACCAAAATGGGATTTTCCAGAGCAGAGTTACCTGTGAATTTTGTCACCAGAAATGCTTTTACGAAAATTAGTTCCTGAAATGCAAATGTAGCTCCCCATCTTAACTGTAAATGTATTATAATTAAATTCAGCAAACATACAGTTAAGCTAAGCTACATCTCTTAGAAAGACAAATAGGTTATTGTCCCCAAAGGCTTAAGTACAACAATCATTTGATGAGCTTAACTTCTTATTTGTTGAACCTAACTACAGAGTTTGAAATAAATGCAACAGTCACCTGGGCTTTGCAAATTAAAGTTATCCTGATAAATGCTTCACTAACACTTCCATTCCCTGGCTACTCTCCTAGCTGACATTTGACTGAGTTCTGATGGTGTACCTTAGGAGGGGTGCAAGGCACATTTCCATTCAGGAAGAAAGTCCTTCTGAAAAATTGACAAATTCAAGAAATCTGTCACTAGGTATCTTTAGCCACAACTGGCTCTCCTTCCTTTATATCTGTCACATATAGGACACCAGAGCTGACATCTTAAGAGTCTTTTTGTCTACTTGGTGCACAACCTCTATATTCAGTTAGTCACTAAGTTCTATTAAATCTATTTTTACAATGATTATTGAATATATCTCATGTTTTCAATTGTCACTGCAATCAATTGAGTCCAGGGTCTCATCAACCTAATACTCAAAACTTCAGATATTGAAATAACTCCACACGGCTGCAAGATTGAGTTCCCCAAATAATACTGTCACACTCATAACAGGCTTTGTCTTAAAGGCTCACTACAAGTGGGCCCTGATCTCCCTTTTATATCTAAATGTACTACCACTTCCAGGTTTCTGTTACTTCTCAAGGTTTCCCTCTATGTCACCGATTATTTTTTTCTTATTTTTGTTTATTTTAGACATTGCCTTTGTGCAGTGAATTAAACTTGGAGGAGATTTTCCCAAGTGGAAGTAGACCTAGAATTCTTTCTCTATTTTCTCTATTATTTTATAACTCTTATTATTTTTTAGGAGCTAACTTGAGTCTTATTTTCTCTATGAACTTTTTAAAAAGACTTTATTGTTTCCTGTTTGGGATTTAGGCTTACAACAAAAGTGAGAGGGAAAGAGAGAATTCTCATATATCCCTTGTACCCACACATGCATAATTTCCTCTGTTACCAATATCACTCACAGAATTTTTTGTAAAACCAAGGGATGAACCTACATCATTACATCAAAATCTCTCAAAGTCAATAATTTACCTTAGGATTCACTGTTGCTCCTTCATATTCCATGGATTTGGACAAAAGTATAACGACATAATTACTAAAGTATAGGAAAGTATACAAAAGCACTATACTGATCATTATAATATTATATAGAGTGTTTAGACTGTGCTAAAAATCCCCCATGATCTGCCTATTTGTCTCTCCCTAACTCTCCCTAGCACCCCTCCCCCATCTCAAGAACCACTGATTTATTTATTGTCTCCATAGTTTTGCTTTTTCCAAAATGCCATACAGTTGAAATCATATAGACATCTCACTGTCCTTGGATATCCTGTTCTATTTTTTCAGTCTTTGTTCTCCTTGTTTTTCAGTTTTTCAGAATTCTGCTGATGTATCCTCTAGCTCAGAAATTGTTTCCTCATCCATGTCCAATCTACTAATAAGCCCATCAAACACATTCTTCAGTTTCATTACACTGTTTTCTTTCTTTCTTTTTTTTTTTCTCTCTGGCATTTCTTTTTGGTTCTTTCTTAAGATTTCCATGTCTCTTCTTAGACCATCTGTTCTTGTATATTGTCTACTTTATTTACTAGAACACTTAGCATATCAATCATAGCTATTTAAAATGCCCAACCACGCCATGTCTGCCATGTCTGCTTCTTCAGTATGTGTTTTTGCCTTTTGGTATGCCTTGTAACTTTTTCTTGTTAGACATGATGTAACAGGTAAAAGGAGGTGGTGTAAAGAGTTCTTTAGAATGTGGTAAGGAGATAGTAAGTGTTCATCAGTCCGATGATGAGGTCTGAACTACGAACTTCACAAATTTTCTCAGTTTTGTATCTCATCCTTTTGATAATCCAGGTCCAGGATGGCTAGAGTCAGGTGGAGTTGGGTATTTCTCTTCCCCATGGTAGTTAGGCTCTGATAATACCTAGCTTCACAGATGATGCCAGTGGTAAAGAATCTGCTTGCCAGTGCTGGAGACACAAGAGAACCAAGTAGGATCCCTGGATTGAGAAGATCCCCTGGAGAAGGAAATGACTACCCACTTCACTATTCTTGCCTGGAGAATCCCATGGACAGAGTAGCCTGGCAGGCTGTAGTCCATAGGGTCACAGAGAGTTGGACAGGACTGAAGACACTTAGAATGCATGCATGCATCTAGCAGGGTAGGCTCTGGTTAACTAATTTCTCCTGAGGGTAAGCCTTGTTAAGAAGAATGGTGTGCATTTCAAAATAGTTCCTTTTCTCCTCCCCCTTCTAGAGGTTGAAAGAGATTCCCCTCCTGTATTTACTGTGGAAATTCAACTGAAGGTCTGGAGGTAAAACCCACCATATTGTGGGGACTAATCTATGACTGGGTGCCCCTGAAAAGTGGTTGATTTTTCAGTCTCTTCAAGCTTTCTGTTTGTTGTTGGGGCAGAATGGTGACTCCCAAACTCCTCATATGTGGAACAGGAAACCATTCCTATGAATATTTTTGTGACACCTCATACATACTATTCAGTCATTCATTATTTATCTTATACTTTGGGGTGTGTGTGTATGCCAAGCAGTGTGTTAAGTACTGGGAATACAAAGAAGGATGAAATGTAGTCCTTGATTTTACAGGATTACGATTCTGGGAATGTCTATGACATTTACTACCTGAAGTACTCTTTTAGCATTAATAAGTTTGGGTTAGGGACTGTTAACTTATAGCTCTATACCTCTTTGTAAAACACAGCACACCAACTTACAAGGAATTAGCAGTCCATAAAGACCTGCTGGGGCCTCCCTGGTGGCTCTGGGGCTTCCCTATCAGCTTCCCAGATGGTAAAGAATCTGCCTGCAATGCAGGAGACCCAGGTTTGATTCCTAGGTCAGGAAGATACCCTAGAGAAGGGAATGGCTACGCACTCCAGTATTCTTGTCTGGAGAATTCCATGGACAGAGGAGTCTGGCAGGCTATAGTCCATGAGGTCACATAGAGTCAGACACTGAATGACTAACACTTCCTTTTCATTTTTCAAAGATATGCTGAATGAATGCTTTTTTTTTTAATTACAACATCTAAATCATGAAGTAGATAAATTTGTCTTGACAGTTTTTTATAGGGCTTTCCTCATTTCATCAGCTACCTGCACCAACTGAGCCTGGGTCGTTCATGGTCAAAACTACAGTGGCTCTTCCAAGGCACATCTTCTGCCACAATCAATCTAGTTCTGAATTTTAAAACATGCTTTACTTTTCTTTTTTTTAATAAATATCTATTCCCTTTGTTTCGATTTTTCGAAAAACCTCTTCTCTCCAAGAAATAGCTTTGGTAACTAGTAGACAGAAGCGAGAAAAGTGTCTGAAGTCTGAATTCAAAGACCTGGGTGAAAATGCTGGTTGAGCTAGCTGTATGTTCCTGAAAAAGTCACTATATTCTATCATTTCAAAATGAGAATAGTGACTTCTCTGGTGGTCCAGTGGCTAAGATTCCACGCTCCCAATCCAGGGGTTTGATCCCAGGTCAGGGAACTAGGTTCCCTCATGCCATGTGGCCAAAAAAAAAAAATAATCTATTCTTAGAAGATGTGTGATTTTCCCAAAGGGAAGGGTGGAAAAGCATTCCAGAAAGGAAGGAAACTGCACACAAAAGCATAGAGACTTTACTTATAAAGAGTATCTGCATATAAGGTATCATGTCAATGAAGACTGTCTCAGGTACTCAAGGCAGGCAATAAAGAAGATACTTAAAGTTGTGATGGCTATGGCTTTGTTCTTCACACAGCACAGACAGAAAACTGGACTGCTTCCCCGTCCATTAGGTATTTGTGTATGAGTGTGCATATGTAAATTAAATTTCTCCTGTTTCTACTATAGGAAGTATATTTATTATTAGCCAAATCATTTCCTGGAACATAACATGAAAGACACCACAGATTCTACAAAGAAACTAGGGAAAGAGACTTCAATTAGAAAAGTAAATAATGTCGAAAAAGAAAAGGTGATTTATTTTCCTAATTAAAGAAGTTATCAAGAACAAAAGAATTCACTTCTATTGTTATTCAATTTACTTATGTACTCATTTTACAAATATTTGCTAAGCAGCCACTCTATGACAGACACTGGGTAGTGTTTAAAATTCTTCAGCAAACTAGACATGGCCCCTGTCCTCAAGCTATTTATTATATAGGAGAACAGACGGAAATTAAATACTTGGAAATTGAATCCCTGGGATTCTCCAGGCAAGAACACTGGAGTAGGTTGCCATTTCCTTCTCCAACGCATGAAAGTGAAAAGTGAAAGGGAAGTCATTCAGTTGTGTCTGATTCTTAGCGACCCCATGGACTGCAGCCCACCAGGCTCCTCCATCCATGGGATTTTCCAGGCAAGAGTACTGGAGTGGGGTGCCATTGCCTTCTCCACAAAATTGCATGGGTGCTATGAATGTAATAATGGGAGAAATTCAGTAAGACATGGGAGTTAGTAAAGCTTCCCTGAAGAAACCATTTTTAAAAAGAGATCTGGAATAAAGACATGTTTCTATGTGTACTGGTGGGGAGAAAGTCTGAGCATAAAAGGGCAGTAGTGTTAGATTTGAATACAAAAAGGAAGTTGGGTATAATTAAAAGATGAACATAGGTTTTTTACCCCATCAGTGATAGCAGAAGACAAGCTTTATAGGCAGGGGCCAGAAAATATAGGAATAAAATAATTTTTACCACTGTCTTCAGAGGATGGGGAAGCTTTAAGAAAGAAAGTAAAGCCACTCAGCATATAGTCCATATTTGCTTGTACTTTGCATTATATTTCTTTCATGAACTCTTCCCAGTGCTTCAATGATACATCATTAATTTTTTTTTTAATGAACGCTTCCCAATGCTTCCATGAGATACCATATTGATTGTTGAAACAACTTTCAACTTTCACTCACTAGGTACAGACTTTTTACATTTTTAGCTATTGATTTCCTCTTAAAAAAACAACAAAGCGTTTGACTTGTAATTTCACCTTTCTGAAAATACAAAATCACTACCACCCAAAAGCTGAACCTTTAAAAAAGCTCTGTAAAAATACATTGTCAAATCTTCAGAGCACAGCTTAATTGTCACCACCTGGAGACTCAAAGATGGAGAAGGCGATGGCACCCCACTCCAGTACTCTTGCCTGGAAAATCCCATGGACGGAGGAGCCTGGTAGGCTGCAGTCCATGGGGTCTCAAAGGGTCAGACACAACTGAGCGACTTCACTTTCACTTTTCAGTTTCACGCATTGGAGAAGGAAATGGCGACCCACTCCAGTGTTCTTGCCTGGAGAATCCCAGGGACAGGGGCGCCTGGTGGGCTGCCGTCTCTAGGGTCGCACAGAGTCGGACACAACTGAAGTGACTTAGCAGTAGCAGTAGCAGCAGCAGCAGAGACTCAAAGAAGGACGGAAGAAATCCAACAGTTACAAAAAGCCACCTCTTACTAAGGGTGCTAAGCACCCTGATTGACACTTTTATTTTTGGGAACAAATGTGGCACCAAATTGTTTAAGAATATTTACTTCAACATTTGATCACATATTTTGATTTCAGGTGGAAATTTAATAGTAGTGATTTCAAAGAGGCTTAAATTTACTAAGACAAATGCCTAAATTTTTATCACTTTCATTATATATTTTAACATAGTATTTTATATAGTCATATGGGTTCAAATTAAGGATTAGAAGAAATAACTACAGTGTTTAAAATGGAAACATTTTCACATGTTATTTTTATACTTTTGAACTTTAGATTATGCTCTATGTGACTGAAGAGAGAGATCTTTAAAATTGATTTGGTCTTATACAAATTTGTTCAAGTTTATACCTGTCTTTTTTGAAAGAAAACAGTGTTACATTTTAAGGATCAGAAAAAAATAAAGCTCATGAAATGTTCATAATTATGATTTTCTTTAAAAAGTTTTATTTGATTATATTCTACTATTTGGAATTTAGAATTGAAAGGTAGCCCATTGCCAAATGTCCCTGAAGTGAAATGAAGTGTTGCGTCTGATTCTTTAGGACTCCGTGGACTGGAGCCTGCCAGGCTCCTCTGTCCATGATATTCTCCAGTCAAGAATACTAGAGTGGGTTGCCACTCCCTTCTCGAGGGAATCTTCCCAGTCCAGGGATCAAACCCAGGTCTCCTGTGACTCCTGCATTGCAGGTGAATTCTTCACTGTCTGAGCCACCAGGGAAGCCCTAGTTAGTTTTTAAAACTTATATAAATACCATTTGCTCTGTCTCTTTGAACCAAGGTCTTTGCTAAAAAGGTAAAGAAATAACCTTTATACACTCAGTTTTTCTGAGCAAAGAGTATCTAAGTATCATAGATTAAGATGGGTTTGTTACTTGCATTTTTTTCTAATTAAGGTTAAGACAAGCTTATAAATTCTTTATACTCACCGTTTAAGCCAAATTTAAATACCTTAACCCCCGAAATATAAAGAAACACTTTCCTTCTGCTCAGTATCTTAATAAATTCATTTTTAATTTAAGTATATTTGTGACAAGGGCATTTTTTTCCTCGAAAATGTATTACAATTTAGGGACTTAAAAAACTTCTATTAAACAGATTAATTTTTAATAATATTATGTTAGAGACATTACATAGGGATAGTATGTTATACTGCTGCTGCTGCTGCTGCTAAGTCGCTTCAGTCGTGTCCGACTCTGTGCGACCCCATAGACGGCAGCCCACCAGGCTCCCCTATCCCTGGGATTCTCCAGGCAAGAACACTGGAGTGGGTTGCCATTTCCTTCTCCAAAGCATAAAAGTGAAAAGTTAAAGTGAAGTAGCTCAGTCGTGTCCGACTCTTAGTGACCCCATGGACTACAGCCCACCAGGCTCCTCCGTCCATGGGATTTTTCCAGGCAAGAGTACTGGAGTGGGGTGCCATTGCCTTCTCCTATGTAAGGGTATGCTGCTGCTGCTGCTGCTGCTGCTAAGTCGCTTTAGTCGTGTCCAACTCTGTGCGACCCCATAGATGGCAGCCCACCAGGCTCCCCCATCTCCAGTATGTTATACTAATCTGATTCTATTCTAGAAAATCCTGGCTCATTTATATTTATGTTAGCATATATGTATAGTCACTAATTTATATTTATAATATATAATTGTATATATAATAGAATTATAAACTATACTGTTCTAGTTCATATTTCTATTTTCCAAACATCCTTCAAATATAAATATCAGTTTCCATAATATGTATATCATTTTTATAGATACTATGGCATTTTATTTCTAATATTTTGAAGACATAGAGAAAATTATCAAATACATATGAATATATATATCATTTAATGTTTCACTTAAATAATTAAGAAAAAAGTTTCCAAAATATGTTCATATAACTGCCAAAGTAAGAATATAAATACATTTTATCTTTTGATTTTTCATGTAGAGCTGCTAAAAAGCATCAGGATTTTGAATCAATGTGTATTCTCAGATTAAACACTATTTATCCTCTGAGGAAATAAAAAAAAAAATATATATATATATATATACACATTTCCTGGCCAAGTGTAAATTATATAGCTTTTCCAATTGCAATACAAGTTCTATGATTAGATTTAGTACAAAATCAAGTTTCAATTTAAAAGCCAGCTGTAAATACATACGTACAAAATTGCATATGTAGTATGCTTAACAGTCTTAGAAACAGCTTTCAGAAACTATCAAAGCTTCAAAAATTCCATTTAACCCAGAATGTCTTCTTTGGACCAACAAACATGTTAAAATACTATTTTCTCGACTTTAATTTTAGTATCTTCTATCTCTCCCAGCTAAAATTTCATCATCTAAATACAACTAATATATTTTATTTTACCACAAATGTAGTTTTACATAAAATTCAAACAAAAAGAGAAATTAAATAAAAATTTAGAACATCATATCCTATTCTAATGCTTGTTGAAATGACAGGCATTTCTTGAAAGTGTAATTTCTTTGAACCTAATGAGGGCTAATTCTAAATATTTTGAATGTTGTACTTCATGGTCTTCTCTTGCCCTCTGTCCCAACTAGTGATACAGGGGGAAAAAAAAAAAAACACTATTCTGTTCAATGAGTAAAAAATTACAGGATACAAACACTTGATACAGGAATCTCACTTTAACACCTGATACAGGAATCTTACTTATTTGTCCACCATTTAATGGAGATACAAATATAACACATATTTATCTTGTAAAACTATTCAGGGAAAATTAAATTCAGGCTTGTTTTCCCTAATATATAATTCAATTAAAATGTGTGTACAATTGAAATAGATACGCTGATTTAGAAATTGTTACCCTTATATTAGGGCTTCCCTGGTGGCTCAGAGGTTAAAGTGTTTGCCTGCAATGTGGGAGACCTGGGTTTGATCTCTGGGTTGGGAAGATCCCCTGGAGAAGGAAATGGCAACCCACTCCAGTATTCTTGCCCGGGGAATCCCATGGACGGAGGAGCCTGGTGGGCTACAGTCCATTGGGTCGCAGAGTAGGACATGACTGAGCGAGCGACTTTACTTAACCCTTATATTATCTTTTAGGTAAATGTGAATACATGTGGACTCACCTTTATTATGCCACAGATATTTAATTAAATAGTGTTTTCCTCTCCAACTTTTAATGCTTTTAGAATATCACTACTTTTCTCATTCTGTTTCTAATCAATATCCTCAACAAAATCTCACAGAAGTCATTCTACCTGGTATTTAATGATCTAAAACCAAACACAATTAGGCAGTAATAGCTCCATACACATATATATATATATATATATTTTAATAGCCTCACTGTGCATGTGTGTCTTGCTGGATCTTAGTTTCCTGCCCAGGGATCAAACTCATGCTCTTGGCAATGAAAGCATGGAGTCCTAACCACTGGACTGCCAGGGAATTCCCAATAGTTACTATTTAAGAAAACTATTCAACAAATCATTTTCTAACTCAAAGAAATAAAGTATTTTATAAATTATCTATTTTAAGGATGAGCTTATCAGTGTAGGGTTTTGCTAAATCATATTACACAGCCGACAGCTTAGCCCAGGCAGAGTTCAGTGTGAGTGAACGCGAATGGAAACGACACAGAACAAATATAAAGCCCCTCCACACACAGTTGGATTTAATTTTAGTCATCTGCTTTGAACTGCCAGAGGGGAATAAAAGATACATCCTAAGGCTAGAAGTAGGCTGAAATGTAAATATTTCAGAATTTTATATTGAGCACAACTAGTTGTTCACTCTTACTAGGAACAGCTAAGAAATAGATGAAAGCGGGATTGCTTGTTGCAACTTGAAACTCATTATTGCTCAGCATCATCCCTGATTTATTGTATCAAAGCCATGCTAATGAAGCCAAGGTCTTAGGTTTCAGCGAAGCAGTCACCATCTTGCATTCTGTTAGCTACAGATGTATCTGCTTTTCTGAAAATATTTGTCCTTAGTCAGAAGAATAACTATGTGCAAGTATAAGAATGAAGTAATGTAGGTCCAGCCTTATACCTGAAAAATGTATATATATATATATATATATTTATATATATGTGTGTGTGTATAATAAAAAAGTAGCATAGTTCCATAGCATTATAAAGTATTAATGATTAACTAAAAGACAAAGATGATATTTGGATTTAAGAATAGGACATTTTCTTTAGTAAAGGAAAATAAATGATTTATATGATTTCTATAAAGAAATAAAACTGGAGTTTTATTTTAGAAAGACAGTTTTAGATGGCACTATTTCTTATATATTAAATAAAACTCTTTATAGCTCTGTCAACTATACAATAAAAGAAGATTTTTTTCCAAAATCTGTTGCATTCCAACTGCAACATGTGTTATTCATTATCTGAGAACAGATACTTTTAAAATCTTTTTTTAAAAACTATACTTTATTTTTTTCAAAGTCATTGCCTTTTGCTACCAATAATAATATATTAATGCTGCTCTTTGAAAAGATGCCTTATCAATTTAGTTTATTTCTTTTTCAGTAATAAAAATGATTTAAGCAGCACACAGAAGTCTAATTAATTACTGACACTGTAATATTCCAGGTCAATGGGTCAAGTGCTATATAAATTGATCTCTTCATCACTTTTTAAAATACATGTTTTCCTGACCCAATCAAAAATGGACCAAATAAATAAACAGATATTTCTTCAAAGAAGACACACAGATGGCTCACAAATACATGAAAAGATGCTCAACATCACTCATTATCAGAGAAATGCAAATCAAAACTACAATGAGGTACCATTTCATGCCGGTCAGAATGGCTGCCATCAAAAAGTCTACAAACAATAAATGCTGGAGAGGATGTGCAGAAAAGGGAACCCTCTTACACTGTTGGTAGGTATGCAAACTAGTACAGCCACTATGGAGAACAGTGTGGAGATTCCTTAAAAAAGTGGAAATAGAACAGCCATATGAACCAGGAATCCCACTGTTAGGCATATACACTGAGGAAACCAGAATTGAAAGAGACACGTGTACCCCAGTGTTCACTACAGCACTGTTTACAATAGCCAGGACATGGAAGCAACCTAGATGTCCATCAGCAGATGAATGGATAAGAAAGTTGGATTACATATACAAAATCGAATTTTATTCAGCTATTAAAAAGAACACATTTGAGTCAGTTCTAATGAGATGGATAAAACTGGAGTCTATTATACAGAGTGAATTAAGCCAGAAAGAAAAACACCAATACACTATATTAATACATATATATATATGGAATTTATAGTAAATGGCATTTACCATAAATTGGTAACAACCAATTTGGTCGTTAAGATGGTAATGACAATCCTTTATGTGAGACAGCAAAAGAGACACAGATATAAAGAACAGTCTTTTGAACTCTGTGGGAGAAAGTGAGGGTGGGATGATTGAGAGAATAGCATTGAAACATGTATATTACCAGATGTGAAATAGATGACCGGTTCAAGTTCAATGCATGAAATAGGGCACTCAAAGCCAGTGCACTGGGACAACCCAGAGGGATGGGATGGGGTGGGAGGTGGGAGCGGGGTTTGGGACGGGGGTGACACACGTCTACCCGTGGCTGATTCATGTCAATGTATGGCAAAATCCACCACAGTATAGTAAAGTAATTTCTCCAATTAAAATAAATTAATTAATTTTAAAAAACTACACCTTTTCCAAAGCAATTCACAGACAACTGAATTCAAGCCACAAATTAAAAGCAATCACCTATTATAACAATGGTTGCAGATAGATATTAACAGTCCTTATATATACTCTACATCATTCATCACATTGCTTTACACTTATTTGGCACTTAAAACTTATCTGTTTAAAGTCAATATATGAAACAGAGAAAATACATTTAAAGCACAAAAGCTAGCAGGTCAGGCATCTTGTTAGAAGCTCTCAGTTACAGAATGCCGGCAGCAGCAAGGAAGACCAATGGGATGACAAAGGAGAGATATTGGCAAGAATTTTAATGAGGGTAAAAGGTCTAATAGTTCATTCCCATTACTTGCTATACTTGGTTTTGTTGTAGAGAGTTCACAAAGTGTAAGACAATAGTGCAAAATCTGTGATTTTTATGCCTTGCTGTTTTCTATTATAAGTCTTAACCCTGTGACAGTGATAAAATACATAGTAAATACGTTTTAGGGCCTTTTTCTAGCCAACTATGCAGTATCTCAAGGGTCTAATGTTAAACACTATCAACTACATTTTTTTTCCCAAAAAGAAATATAAAAGCTCAAGGTTACAACAAAGCTAGGTGAAAAGGTGCATCTAGGGATAAGCATTGGGTTTGATACAATAAAATAATCTTGAAAGAATGCATTTTAAAGTATTTTAATAACATATATCTAACAAAGATTAACAAGTAGGTACATAACAGTACAGAGTTTTATTTTTGGGGGGGGGTATTATATATAGACACATCTTCAATCCAATTTAAATGGCCCACATTTGTGATGTTCTTGAGATCTTGGGAGATATACTAGAGAGGATATTTTAGTAACAGTAAAAGAAAACAAACCTATCTAGTTTAAGAAAAAAAGGGGAAATAACTTCAAAGTAACTAACAAGTTCCAAGGCATCATATGGGTTCAATGGCTGGGATGGAGTCCATCTTCAGAAGCAGACTGGCAGCTGCCCTCATTGTTCATTTGGGTTGAGTGGTCTCTTTCCCTGGTCTCTATGTCAGATTCAGTGTGTTGGCTCTATTCTGTTGTTTGCACAGCTCTTACACTCAAAAACCAAAATACAAAAAAACAAAAACAAAAACTGAGTTCTGGTACCCAAGTGGTCAAGAAGCTAACTGATAAAAAACAATGTTCTTTGTCACAATTCCAAATCTTCATTGGGAATTGATTCTGATTGACCTAGCCTGTGTCTTATGCCCAAACATCTGACCTATGAGCTGTCACACTGAAATATTAATAACATGAGGAGAGTCCCACAAACTCATCTAGAGAATATATTCCATATGAAATAATGATTTATAATTAAGAATTATTAAAGTATTTAGGATAACAGATTTTTCCATTCAACAAATATTAAAAAGCTACAAAACTTTAGATACTGTTCTAGACACTGAATATTCAGATAGTAAAAGAGATAAACAGTGATGGTTAACCTGCTTTCATGAATCACAGACATTAGAGTGGTTTCATACAAAACAAAACAAGGGAAAAAAACAAAACACTATAACCTCGCTAGTTAGAGATGAAAATAATGATGGGAAATATTTTTAAAGCAAAGATAATTTCTTAAGTTCTTAATGACAACATAAATTTCAAAATGGAATTCAAAATCCCTATCTATGATGTTTTTCTAAACACACTGTGGATATGCACCATTCTTAAAAGAAGGGAAACTGCACACCTCTATCAGTGGGTCAATGCCTTACAGTTATATGTAAACATATATGAGGGCTATATAACCCATAGGATAAGTTAATGAAAGTTCCCAATTCACTCATACAATTCAAATTTTATAAGAAATGATAACATAATGTAAAATAACTATTAATAGATTCTCTTTACATGAACTCTACTTCTTGCAAGTTATCAATATTGAACAGATTATGTATTTTCTAAGAAGCAAGCTACTATGAACACAAATGAATTACATTTTATGTTAAATGGAAAGCTCTCATATTCTAAGGTGTAGTTAGAAGCAATAGCTCATCCAATGCAGTAGTATGAAGATTTCAGCTGACAAGCCTAGATTCAGAGCTCATGAACACAAGCAGTTATGATTTTACACCGAACTCACCAAAAAAAAACAGAAAATGGGACATCTTGAGAATTTTGACCTTGGACCACTTCTTGGGCTAATAGAGGTCTGTCTCCCTTCATGCTTTCATCTAACCCCTAAACGCTAGTTTGCCATTTGGGTGCTGGGTGTCATTTGGGTGCTACGTATTTATCTATACTACCAAGATCTCAGTCTCTCCAACTTAATACTTTATTCCATCCCACAGTATATCTTTATCCACACTACCCTGTTAGCTCCAAGAGAGGAAGAGCACTGTTTGATTCATTTGAATGCACATGTCTAGAATCTAAAGCAGTAACAGTAGGTGCACATTTGACTCCAGCTTAGGGCCTTCTTTCTAAGCCTTAACTTATATTAAACCGACTGGAATATCCTCCCACCCACCTGCATTGTGAGCCCCTATTCATTTTTTTCATGACTCAATTCAAACACATCTCAGCTGAAATCTTTCCTGAATCCTTATAATTACCCATTCCTTTCTTTGTTCAGCACCCGCACGTACAATTAATACAAGACCAACCTTCATTATGACTCTGATTTCTTATTTCTGCATTGTCAGCTACAAAATTTTGTATTTGCATGTAAATGTATACATGCACACACACTCATAGATACAATAACTATATATTACACATCTGTAACACTCTATAAGACTGCAATATTGTTGAAGCCAAGGACAATAGATAACTTGCTTTTATATCTTTGGGCTAAGACTATTTGTTGAGTGAATGATATACAGCACAATTAGAAACGATGATTTTCCAAAGGAACAAAAGATAAGTGACACAAAAAGGACAATGTCACTAGTAAGCCAAAAACAAAAAGAAAACCTATTACAGTTATTATTACATAGATTAAAACCAAGATATTTTCATGAGTTTATAGTATAAAGTTTACATGAATTTTTAGAGGCGCTTCCTTAGGAGCCAATAATTACTTTTTTAAACAGACAACTTATTTCTTGTTCCAAGTATAAACCTTCAGTCCTCCTTATTTTGTTCTTTATCAAATCTGATCATTTTACTAACTTTTTTTTAAACTTCAAAATAGTTCCTAAAAATGTAGAAGATCCAAGTATAGACCATGATGCTCAAAGATTTATACGCTTCTTTCATATTTCTAAGATTAAGTCAATTTTCAATTATTCTATTTTGTAATCTTAAAAGAGCCTAAGAATGATAAAATTATAAAATATATAATAATCAAGACAATTTTATATTATTTAAAGAATCTCACTTACAGTACTGATGCTATTTTTTGTTAAGCCAGTGAAATCTAGTTCCATATAAAGCAGGGGAAATATAAGAAGAAAACCTAAGACCTCAGATTGCCTTTTAAAATTTTATTATATTATTCTGTTCTAAAAGATCCTTTAACCTAGTTTCCCTGTTTTTGAATTCATCTCTTAGTTTTCCTTTTCTATAATATCATTGAGTTTCTTGGCATTTCTAACTAAATCTACAAATCTATAGTATATCTACCAAGTTTTAATTTTGATTTTGAAGAATGCAGCTTATCTGAAAATAATCAAGACAGATTAGAACAATGCAAGCAAATTTTAATAACTACTACTCATATACATTCCTTCAAAGAAGTTTTTCTAGGATAGGTGTACCTGTTCATTTCTTGAAACAATATTGCAAAACAGAAAAAAAAAACTGTTATTTTAAGGTTTTCTCACTCAAGGATTTAGATATATTTTACTATCTACTCTTGATAAGCAAAGATGTCATAATTAAATATCATAGTTAATACAAACTACACAACTTGTAGAATTAGAGTTCTAGCAACCAAACAACAGAATACAGAACACCTTAATTCCCTATATCATATTGTAAAGTAAAAAAAAATAATAATAAATAATAAAATAAAATTTTTTTTAAATTCCCTATATCAATACTGGTATGACAGTCATTTTAAAAGCAGATACCATAAGTCTCATAGTGTTACTTAAGTTTTGAAGTGATAAATTTTCTGAGGTTGTTACCATTTCTAGACATGTTTATTGCATTCAAAGTATTTCAAAATCATTATTTTTTACTTCTGGTCTAAGTATAGAATTATTTAAATTATCACAGTTCTCTAAATAATTTACCATCTACTTAATAGTTTATTGAATCAGTATTCAAAGCATTATTCATATTTTCATTTAAATAAGACAGTGCTCCTGAGAAGTGTGTAAATATTATTGAAAATAAGACTGAGTATATTCTAGGAATGCTATTATTAAAAATATATCCTATTAATTCTTATATAAAGAATAAATTATTAGTTGTACAAAATGCCACATCCTCATCTCACTTTGTCAAAGTCCCTTTGAAGTTCAGATTTTCCTATACTTTTCCAGTTGAAGCAAAACTTAAGAAACTACAGGCATTAAGTACTAATACCAGGAATAACAGGTAAGGGTAAATGAGAATCAAAACAAGTCTGGAAAAGGACTTGTTGACACAGGGTGATGTCATATATGTGTGTCTTCAATTACATGCATGCATATGTCAAGTCATATATCTATGTGTGGTTTCCTATAGTCTACTTTAAGTAATTTGTTTTTCAAAAACATGTCACTTTTCTTCCAAAATTAACAGTATTACTCTTATTATGATAATATAAAATAGTTTAAAAATTCCAAAGTGACAGAAAGGGTCAGAAAAGGGAATTACTAGCTAAAGTTACAAATTCTTATCTGACTCGTCCTCTGACTCTCCTAGTCCACAGCCTAAAGTTTTCCTCTTGGCTGGCATTCAGAAAAAGATACACCTGCTGCAAGTCATGGCCTACACTCTGACAGCATCTTTCATCAGTCTTAGGACAACAGGATTTGTTCTAAACTCAGGGTGTCAATCATGATGGCATGTCACTCTTTAGCTTTCCCGGAGTATGCCTTGGAATCTCTTATCTCCTACATGCCTATAGTCATAGTCTCTGTTGGGCAGAGCAGGAGAGCACAGCCATCAAATACAAGAAGCTGGTCTGTCTTTATGCATTATGACAACACTGTCCGTTCACAAAAAGAAGAGAAAGAGTCAGCTTTACCCGCAGAAAGGAGAGGTCCCGGTTGTGCTCGATGCTGGTTATCTCCAGGTTGCCCATGACTACCTCACAGTTCTCATAGTATTTGCGCAAGGCTCGGTACTGCTGCTCCAGGTCAGAGAGAGAGCTCAGCTTATTCTCTGTGCCTGCACACACTGTCAAGACAAGAAGAAACATGGGAAGTTATGTAAACTTTGTATGACAGGAATCATGATAATATTTCCCTCAACTCTGCTCTACAACAATCCACTTCAATTTCCTGAATTAAAACATTTTGAGTCCTTTTAAGATCCATAATCATACACTGATAAATATGTTCACTTTCATTTTATACAGTTTTACTGAATCATAATTGACATAACATTGTATAAGCTTAAGATGTGTACAGTTTATTGTGATTCACACAGTCAAAGACTCTGGCATAGTAAATAAAGCAGATGTTGTTTTGGAAATCTCTTGCTTTTTCCATGATCCAGTGGATGTTGGGAATTTGATCTCTGGTTCCTCTGCTTTTTCTAAAACCAGCTTGAACATCTGGAAGTTCATGGATCACATACTGCTGAAGCCTGGCTTGGAGAATTTTGAGCATTACTTTACCAGCATGTGAGATGAGTGCAATTGTGCACTAGTTTGAGCATTCTTGGCATTGCCTTTCTTTGGGATTGAAATGAAAACTGACCTTTTCCAGTCCTGTGGCCACTGCTGAGTTTTCCAAATTTGCTGGCATATTGAGCATAGCACTTTCACAGCATCATCTTTCAGGATTTGAAATAGCTCCACTGGAATTCCATCACCTCCACTAGCTTTGTTCATAGTGATGCTTCCCAAGGCCCACTTGACTTCACATTCCAGGATGTCTGGCTCTAGGTGAGTGATCACACCATCGTGATTATCTTGGTCATGAAGATATTTTTTGTATAGTAGTTCTGTGTATTCTTGCCACCTCTTCTTAATATCTTCTGCTTCTGTTAGGTCCATCCCATTTCTGTCCTTTATCAAGCCCTTCTTTGCATGAAATGTTCACTTGGTTTCTCTAATGTTCTTGAAGAGATCTCTAGTCTTTCCTATTCTGTTGTTTTCCTCTATTTCTTTGCATTGATCACTGAAGGAAGGCTTTCTTATTTCTCCTTGCTATTCTTTGGGACTCTGCATTCAGATGCTTATATCTTTCCTTTTCTCCTTTGCTTTTCACTTCTGTTCTTTTCACAGCTACTTGTAAGGCCTCCCCAGACAGTCATTTTGCTTTTTTGCATATCTTTTCCATGGGGATGGTCTTGATCCCTGTCTCCTGTAAAATGTCATGAACCTCCGTCCATAGTTCATCAGGCACTCTATCTATCAGATCTAGTCACTTATATCTATTTCTCACTTCCACTGTATAATCATAAGGGATTTGATTTAGGTCATACCTGAATGGTCTAGTGCTTTTCCCTACTTTCTTCAATTTAAGTCTGTATTTGACAATGAGTTCATGATCTGAGCCAGTCAGCTCCTGGTCTTGTTTTTGCTGACTGTATAGAACTTCTGAATCTTTGGCTGCAAAGAATATAATCAATCTGATTTCAGTGTTGACCATCTGGTGATGTCCATGTGTAGAGTCTTCTCTTGTGTTGTTGGAAGAGGGTGTTTGCTATGACCAGTGCGTTCTCTTGGCAAAACTCTATTAGCCTTTGCCCTGCTTCATTCCGTAATTCAAGACCAAATTTGCTTGTTACCCCAGGTGTTCCCTTGACTTCCTACTTTTGCATTCCAGTCCCCTATAATGAAAAGGACATCTTTTTTGGTTGTTAGTTCTAAAAGGTCTTGTAGGTCTTCACAGAACCATTCAACTTTAGTTTCTTCAGCATTACTGGTTGGGGCATAGGCTTGAATTACTATTTTATTGAATGGTTTGCCTTGGAAATTTATATGCAGGTCAGGAAGCAACAGTTAGAATTGGACATGGAACAACAGACTGGTTCCAAATAGGAAAAGGAGTACGTCAAGGCTGTATATTGTCACCCTGCTTATTTAACTTCTATGCAGAGTACATCATGAGAAATGCTGGGCTGGAAGAAGCACAAGCTGGAATCAAGACTACCGGGAGAAATATCAATACCCTCAGATATGCAGATGACACTACCCTTATGGCAGACAGTGAAGAGGAACTAAAAAGTCTCTTAATGAAAGTGAAAGAGGAGAGTGAAAAAGTTGGCTTAAAGCTCAACATTCAGAAAACGAAGATCATGGCATCTGTTCCCATCACTTCATGGGAAATAGATGGGCAAACAGTGGAAACAGTGTTAGACTTTATTTTGGGGGGCTCCAAAAACACTGCAGATGGTGATTACAGCCATGAAATTAAAAGATGCTTACTCCTTGGAAGGAAAGTTATGACCAAACTAAATACAATATTAAAAAGCAGAGATATTACTTTGCCAACAAAGGTCCATCTAGTCAAGGCTATGGTTTTTCCAGTGGTCATGTATGGATGTGAGAGTTGGACTGTGAAGAAAGCTGAGTGCCAAAGAACTGATGCTTCTGAACTGTGGTGTTGGAGAAGACTCTTGAGAGTCCCTTGGACTGCAAGGAGATCCAACCAGTCTATTCTAAAGGAGATCAGTCCTGGTTGTTCATTGGAAGGATTGATGTTAAAGCTAAAACTCCAATGCTTTGGCCTCTTCATGCAAAGAGTTGACTCAATGGAAAAGACTCTGAAGCTGGGAGGGATTGGGGGCAGGAGGAGAAGGGGACGACAGAGGATGAGATGGCTGGATGGCATCACAGACACGATGGACATGAGTTTGAGTAAACTCCAGGAGTTGGTGATGGATAGGGAAGCCTGGCATGCTGCGATTCATGGGATCACATAGAGTCAGACATGACTGAATGACTGAACTGAACTGAAGGTGTGTACATGTGTGGTTTTGATACACTTATATATTGCAAAATTATTACCACATAGCATTATCTAACATCACCATCATGTCATTTAACTATCATAGTTATGCATGTTTATGAGTCATGACAATATTTCAGACTTTCTCTTCCAGCAACTTGCAAAATGTAATACAGTATTATTAACTATAATCACCATTGTACACATTAGATCCACAGAATTTATTCATCTTAAAACTGGAAGTTTGCACTTTTTGACCCAAATCGCCCCATTTCCTCATTCCTAAGTCCCTGGTAGCCACCATTCTTCTCTCTGTTTCTATTAAGTTTGGCTTTTTTAGATCCCACATAAAAGTGGCATAATGCATTCACACTCATAAACTGTATATATTAACCACAGAGACTAAGAAGGCATGTGTTTCAAAGACGTATATAACAAAGAGATAAATAACCATATTTGCTGTGAGTATATAAAGCATAAATATATAAATCCAATATATTTATTTAATTTCACTCAAATCAGATTTTCTTTCAGACTTATAATTCACTCTACTTTCTATATATATAAATAAATAAAAATCAAAAGATGATAAAAGTAAAAATTTTATTTAAAAATGAGATTTTTGTGTTGCAAAGTAATCTGATCTTAGTAAATTTTCTACAGAATTAAAACTTTGGCTTTTAAGCCCTCAAAAATGCTACCTTTTAAACTATAAATATTAAAAATCTTAGACTGAAACATTTATAAACATAGACTACAAACAGAATAAGTGGGCTAATTTGCTTCAGTCGTGTCTGACTCTTTGTGACCCCATGGACTATAGCCCACCAAGCTCCTCTGCCCATGGGATTTTCCACACAAGAACAGTGGAGTGGGTTGCCATTTCCTCCTCCAAGGGCTCTTCCCAACCCAGGAGTCAAACCCATGCCTCCTGCATTGGCATTCAGATTCCTTATTGCTGAGCCATCAGGGAGGCCCTAATGTATTCTAGAGACTAAAAAACACTCTTAATCCACGGTCTTTATTTTTACTGCTCCCAGTTTTATAACTTGTAAAATATCTGTTGGAAAAAAGTACTATTATGTGGGCTTATGAAATGTAGATTTCAATTACTTTCAATTCCAAAGAGGACAAGCTTATTGTTAATGCAACTATTGATGAGGGTAATTAAGCATTAATTAATAAACTTACTCATCATTTCTAAAATGTATAAATGTCACATTGTAATTTATATGTAGCTTATGTTATACAAGTTTCCTTTGGTTGAAAATAAAATATATACAAAAATCAATATGTAAACATCTAAATGAAAAGTTTTCAAAAATATTAAGTGCATTCTGACCTTTCCTGTAAAAGCTTAAACAAATTTTGGCAGAAAGTTTATTAGTATAATTGTAGTGCCTATGTATTTTTGCGTCTTTCTCATTCTGCATATACAAAAAGAATATAGAATATGAAATTAATATTATTATTGCAAAAATCTCTTTATATTAAGCTGTTTGAAGACAGCTGAAATATATTAATCATTATTGTCTATCTGCTGAGCTATATATCATGATACTTTGCAGAAAATTATTTAATAATTAATTTAATTGCCATAAAAATAAGTGTAACTTGTATTCAGAAGATAAACTGCAAGTCACAAAAGTTCTCATGTTCAAAAGTGATCAGCTGTATTTTGCAGTACAATGTGAAAACAGAAAACTAGAATAAGTATTTTTAAAATTATATTTTATTAACACAAAATATAATTCAATAAACAGATATTCTAAATAATCAGAATATTTTCAAACATTCTGATTTTGGGAGTTTCTGGTTAACACAGTTTCAGTCAAAAAATATTTTTGTTTCAGTGAGGCTTTCCTTTATATTTATCTTCTAGTCAAGCTATCTAAATTCAGTAATACATTCCTCCTAACTTTCTTCTTGACAAACTTGATTTTTAAAGAACTAGTTTGGAGAGATGCATAAAAAATCATTTGTATTTCTTTTCATGAAGGCTCCACTGAATGCCTCACAACTTCCATTTGTCAATCGATTTTACAATCAGGCAATGTATACAAGACAATGCTTAAACCATCAAGTTTCATTGATTTCACAAAGCTGTTTATCAAACAGAAATTGAAACATCTTTTTCACCAGCCAAAATAAGTTTAACAAAATTCAACCCCCTTTGCCAACACTATTATAAAGTCCTTAAACTATAAGTTCATAATAATCAAGCTTCAAAAATCCTACATATGCTCCCTAGAGTTTTCATTTCAACTGTAACTCCAGGAATAAAGCTATATGTGAAGCCTTAATAAAATCACCAATTATTCTATTTAGTATTGATTCCATTACAAATGTAGCTATAGTTGCAAACATGGGCTTTTCAGACTTCTTAAGATTTGTATCCAACAGTGACTGAACTACATGATCCTCATTCAGTAAAAGATAATAATAATAATAAATAAGACTATAATTAGGAGTTTGTAGCAATTTACAAAGGTTGGTTAACAAAAGTATTCATTTATTCATGGGGCAAATATATTAGAAGCACAAAGAAGAAACATTAACAATATCCATATTAATACTAAAAAATCAATGATTACCTCCAGGCTTATTATGACTGTGGAAACCAGCACTCCATTTGCTTACTCAAGATGACAAAAAGAGGGAAGAAAATAATTGAATCAATATTTTTGCCTGACTTTCAAATCAAATGCCTATGTGAGATATTGAGAAATAAGTATTTATTTAGCATCTACTGTTGACCTAGTATCATGAAAAATATGCATTGATTAAAATGCCCAAGGTTTGTTATAAGGGTTCATGAAGTCATTCATGCACACAGTAAGGAAAGCAGCAAGCAGTACATATAAGCCATGTATATAACATGTGTGTAACATTCAGAGACTGTCTGCATAAAGAAATATTTGGTAACTTGATAAAAGTTCTCCTTTTTAAAAGCAAATCTTATTTAACACTAAGTACTTTCTCTTTCAGAAAGGTTACCATAATAAACATGCTTTAGCTCGATGTACCTTCTTGGGTATTAACATTTTCATTAAAAATATAAAGTAAAGAAAATATCAGAAGTAGCACACATTTTCAGAGACTATTGAGTACTATTATAATTACACAAACAATTCCTGCAGTTCTATGTTCAAAATATATATTGAAACAGGGCCAAATTTGTTACTACTTCTTTGTGTGCATGCTAAGTCATTTCAGTTGTGTCACACAGCTGAACCTTAGGACTGTGTCACGAACCTTTGGACTGTAGCCCGCCAGGCTCCTCTGTTCATGGTATTCTCCTGGCAAGAATACTGGAGTAAGTTCCCATGCCCTTCTGCAGGGAACCTTCCCAATCCAGGGATCAAACCCTGGTCTCTTATGTCTCCAGCCTTGGCAGGAAGATTCTTTACTGTTGAGCCACTGAGAAAGCCACTTCTACTAAAGTTATTTAATCAAAGACACTTGGATGTTATTTATATCCAAGTTATTTTATATCCAAGGATATAGTTATTATATGGTTATTATATAGTTATCCTATAGTTATATAGGATACAGTTATAGTTAGTTATTTATATCCAAGGATATATCTACCCAAGACTTTTGACAGTATTCTCCTAACTGACTTAATTTCCTACTTGCCCTAGTTAATTCTTTGTCTAGATGCCAGAACGATCTTTTTAAAAAATATCATTCACGCACTCTCACTGAAAACAATCCTTGGTTTTTAATCGTACTTATTATAAGATCCAAACTTCATACTATAACTTGTAGAATGTATATGAGGATCTTTACTCAAATGTCACTCTATCAGAAAAGCCTTTTCTGACTATCTTATCTAAAATAGAAGATCCCCATTCATCATGCTCTGTATTCTTTGCCTTCTTTATTTTTGATTTACTGCTATCTGAAATTATATGCTTGTTTGTTTGTTTGCTTATTAAATATCTCTATATTAGAATGCAAGCTCCATTGTTAGAGGCCTTTCTCTGTTCAACACTTAAAGACACATAGCAGACTATCAGTCAATATTCATTGAATAAATAAAATGGACTTTGGAGAAATAATTAGCACAGGATCAAACGCTGGTCCTTCCACTTTTAAGAGCTCAATGTCTTGAGCAAGTCACTTAGTCACTTAGAGTCTCCGTGTCTATGCTGAGTGTTCCCGACAATAAACACAATTTAGAGGTGAATAAGGAGCCTGGTGGGCTCCTGTCTATGGGGTCACACAGAGTTGGACACGACTGAAGCAACTTAGCAGCAACAGCACAGAGGTGAATAACACAGAGCCTAAAGCCAGATGTCCAGCTTTAAAGTCTAGCTCAATCACTGGCTTGCAATTAACCTTGAGCAAGCAACTTAACCCCTCTGTTATTCTATTTCTTACTCTGTAAAATGAACATAGTAACAACCACCATCTCATAAATTTAAATGAGTGAATACACTCATTTAAATACACGTTAACTTGCTTTGCACAATATTTGACTTACTGATGGAGGTAATAATTATTAGCTAATGTTACTTAATCAAATGTATGTATATAATATGTATACATTATGGAATATATTAAATCAAATTTTAAAAAAGTCTTGCAGTGATGTGCAATCAGTCTGATATAAAGAAATGATCACTGGGCAAGGACAATGAAGTTTGGGACCTCATTCCTCCAACATTTTTTATCTGTGTAAAATGGGACAATTATTTCCTTCTTTTTGGTTCCAATTTTCTCTTTTCTTTATGTTTCCTTCAAGTTCAAAAATTTTGTGATTGAATTTATTTCTAAAATACATATTTAAAACCTGTTCTACACTGTTGGTGGGAATGTAAATTGGTATAGCCACTGTGGAGAACAGCATGGAGGTTCTTTAAGAAACTGAAAATAGAACTACCGCATAGTCCTGCAATCCCACTCCTGGGCATGTATCTGGAGAAAAACATGATCCAAAAGTATACAATGGAGGGGATAAACCCCAATGCCCACTGCAGCACTGTTTACAAGAGTCAACACATGGAAGCAACTGAAATACCCATTGACAGATGAATGGATAAAAAAGATGTGAACTACATACACAATACTGGAGTGGGTTGTCATTACCTGCTCGAAGGGATCTTCCCAACCCAGGGGTTGAACTCACTACTCCTGCATCTCCTGCACTGACAGGTGGATACTTCAACCATTGTGCTACCTGGGAAGCCCGTATACAATGGAATATTACTTTATAATTTAAAAAGAAGGAAGTAATGCCATTGGCAGCAACATGGATGGACCTGGAAATTACCATATTAAGTGAAGTAAGTCAGACAGAGAAAGATAAGTACATGATACTGCCTATCTGCAGAATCTAAAAAGAAAAAAATGATGCAAGTGAACTTATTTACAAAACAGGAACAGACTCATAGACTTAAAAGAACAAACTATGGCTACAACAACACAAGAAAAGACTCTACACATGGACATCTCCAGATGGTCAACACCAAAATCAGATTGATTATATTCTTTGTAGCCAAATATGGGGAGAAGGCAATGGCACCCCACTCCAGTACTCCTGCCTGGAAAATCCCATGCATGGAGGAGCCTGGTAGGCTGTAGTCCATGGGGTCACAAAGAGTCGGACACCACTGAGCAACTTCACTTTCACTTTTCACTTTCCTGCATTGGAGAACGAACTGGCAAGCCACTCCAGTGTTCTTGCCTGGAGAATCCCAGAGACAGAGGAGCCTGGTGGGCTGCCATCTATGGGGTCACACACAGTGGGACACGACTGAACTGACTTAGTAGCAGCAGCATCCAAATATTGGGAAGCTCTATACAATAAGCAAAAACAAGACCAGGAGCTGACTGTGCCTCAGATCATGAACTCCTTATTGCCAAATTCAGACTTAAATTGAAGAAGGTAAAGAAAACCACTAGACCATTCAGCTTTGACCTAAATCAAATCCCTTACGATTATACGGTAGAAGTGAGAAATAGATTTAAGAGACTAGATCTGATAGACAGAGAGCCTGATGAACTATGGACAGAGGTTCATGACATTGTATAGGAGACAGGGATCAGGACCATCCCCAAGAAAAAGAAATGCAAAAAAGCAAAATGGCTGTCTGAGGAGGCCTTACAAAAAGATGTGGAAAGGAGAGAAGCGACAAAGGAGAAAAGGAAAGATATACCCATTTGAATGCAGAGTTCCAAAGAATAACAAGGAGAGATAAGACAGTCATCCTCAGTGATCAGTGCAATGACATAGAGGAAAACAATAGAATGGAAAAGACTAGAGATCTCCTCAAGAAAACTATAGATACAAAGGGAACATTTCATGCAAAGATGGGCTCGATAAAGGACAGAAACCGTATGGACTTAACAGACTCAGAAGACATTAAAACGTGGCAAGAATACAGAGAAGAACTTCATGACCAAGATAATCACGATGGTGTCATCACTTTCCTAGAGCCAGATATCCTGGAATGTGAAGTCAAGTGGGCCTTAGGATGCATCACTAGGAACAAAGTTAGTGGAGGTGATAGAATTCCAGTTGAGCTATTTCAAATCCTAAAAAATGATGCTGTGAAGGTGCTGCACTCAATATGCCAGCAAATTTGGAAAACTCCGCAGTGGCCACAGGACTGGAAAAGGTCAGTTTTCATTCCAATCCCAAAGAAAAGCAATGCCAAAGAATGCTCAAATTACCACACAATGGTATACATCTCACACACTAGGAAAGTAATGCTCAAAATTCTCCAAGACAGGCTTCAACAATATGTGAACTGTGAACTTCCAGATGTTCAAGCTGGTTTTAGAAAAGGCAAAGGAACCAGAGATCAAATTGCCAACATCTACTGGATCATTGAAAAAGCAAGAGAGTTCCCGAAAATAATCTGGAGGAGGAAATGGCAATCCACTCCAGCACTCTTGCCTGGAAAATCCCATGGACGAAGGAGCCTGATAGGCTACAGTCCATGGGGTCGCAAAGAGTCAGACATGACTGAGTGACTTCACTTCACTTCACTTCTGCTTTATTGACTATGCCAAAACCTTTGACTTTGTGGATCACAATAAACTGTGGAAAATCCGGAAAGAGATGGGAATACCAGACCACCTAACTTGACTCTTGAGAAATCTGTATGCAGGTCAGGAAGCAACAGTTAGAACTGGACATGGAACAACAGACTGGTTCCAAATAGGGAAAGAAGTACGTCAAGGTTGTATATTGTCACCCTGCTTATTTAAATTATATGCAGAGAACATCATGAGAAACGCTGGGCTCAATGGAGCACAAGCTGAAAACAAGATTGCTGAGAGAAATATCAGTAACCTCAGATATGCAGATAACATGACTCTTATGGCAGAACGTGAAGAACTAAAGAGCCTCTTGATGAAAGTGAAAGAGGAGAGTAAAAAAGTTGGCTTAATGCTCAATATTCAGAAAACCAAGATCATGGCATCTGGTGCCATCACTTGATGTGAAATAGATGGGCAAACAGTGGCAGACTTTATTTTGGGGGGCTCCAGAATCACTGCAGATGGTGACTGCATCCATGAAATTAAAAGACACTTACTCCTTGGAAGGAAAGTTATGACCAACCTAGACAGCATATTAAAAAGCAGAAACATTACTTTGCCAACAAAGGTCCGTCTAGTCAAGGCTACGGTTTTTCCAGTGGTCATGTATGGATGTGTGAGTTGGACTCTGAAGAAGGCTGAATGCCGAAGAGTTGATGCTTTTGAACTGTAGTGTTGGAGAAGACTCTTGAGAGTCCCTTGGACAGCAAGGAGATCCAACCAGTCCATCTAAGGGAATCAGTCCTGAATATTCATTGGAAGGACTGATGCTGAAGTTGAAACTCCAATACGCTGTTGCTGGGAAAGACTGAAGCCAGGATAAGAAGATGACAGAGTTAAGATGGTTGGATGGCATCACCGATTCAATGGACATGAGTTTGAGTAAACTCCAGGAGTTGGTGATGAACAGGGAGGCCTAGCATGCTGCTGTCCATGGGGTTGCAAAGAGCTGGACATGACTGAGCTCCTGGACTGAACTGAACTGAACTGATGGCTACAACAAGAAGTGATGGTGGGAGAAAGGGATAGACTGGGAATTTGAGATTGACATAAACATACTGCTGTATTTAAAACAGATACCCATTAAGAACATACTGTATAGCACAGGGAATATAGCTCAATATTCTTTAATAACCTAAACGGGAAAAGAATTCAAAAGGAATAAGTACATGAATATGTATAACTGAATCACTTTGCTCTACACTTGAGACTAACACAACATCATTAATCAACTATACTCCAATATAAAATAAAAATTTAAAAAAACTGCTAGTAAAAATAAAATAAAACTTATTCTACACTAAATAATGGAATGCTTTGAGGAGGTCACACTGTGGCAATATCATATAAAATTATATAGTTAAACATTTGCCAAATTACCTACCAATCCCATTTATAGGGGCTTTCCTAGACAATTGAAAATTCGCTCTCATAAAAATGTGTATTATTTATGAAAGTTTAAAGGAACTCTATTCAAATTTGAATTTGCCAACAATTGGAAATAACCAATACCCTTTGATGGGTGAATGCTAACAAACTTTGGTATATGTATATACACACACATACATACATACATACGGGGTCACAAAGAGTTGGACATGGCTTAAAGACTGAACAACAGTAAATTAATTTCATGAATATCTATTCAACAAGGAAAATGAACTGATGATTAATATGTTAACATGGGAAATTTCCAAAGCCATTATGCTCACTGGAAAATGTAGGCTCAAACGGCTACATACTATACAATTCTATTGTTATGAATTTTCTCAGAAAAGACAAAACTACAAAGGACAGAGAACAAATCAATGGCTGCCAGAGGATGGGGATCTGAGAGTGAGGGTTTGATGGAAAGATCATGAAGGGAATTTAGGAGCTGCAGAATTCTTCTGCATACTGACAATGGTGATGATTACAAAGATCTATACATAAGCTAAAATGCAAGCAATAAGTACACTGAAATAAGTCAATTTCATTGTATGTATACAAAACATACACACACACACTCAAGTTATCTTTTATGTTTAACAGAGTTAAATATGCCCCTTTATGTAAATTATAAAACATTCTTAATATATTTGTTCTTAGGCATTTTATGCTTTTGTCTCTTTGAATAATTTTAGTAATGTTTTTGAGTTGTTTATCATTATTATTACTACATATTTTTAAAACTCTTGATGACTTTGACTTTTTTTTTCCCTCAAAACTTAGCTAATTGCTAATACCTTGTAATTTCTAGTTTTCTTAACTGAGGTTCTTGACTTACTTGGTCTTCAATGTTATTTTATCTTGTTTTCTTGGTTGGTACTGTCTAGAACTACAAGAATAATCTATTTTCAATTAATGGGCATAGTAGTCATTTTTATCTTTGTTCTAATCTTTACAGAAATGCTTTCCTTGGTTCCATATATATTTTATTACATTATATATTCCAGCATCTGGCTTTACAAGGTTTTTATTTCAGATTTGAATGTTGAATGTTTCTATATTTTTGCTATTAATTAATGTTAATTACATTTGCATTAATTTAAAAATTATTAATTAGTTCCAAATATTGAACCATTCTTATATTCCCAGAATGAACTACTCTTAGGAATCATGCATTATTCCATTATTATAGTTCTAGATTCATTGCTTTAATTTGGACAACTATTTTAATATTAAAAATTACCTATCCCTGGTGGCTCAGTGGTAAAGAATCTGCTTGTCAATGCAAAAGATGTGGGTTCAATCCCTGAGTTGGGAAGATCCCCTGGATAAGTATATAGCAACCCACTTCAGTATTTTTGCCTCAGAAATGCCATGGACAGAGGAGACTGGTGGGCCACAGTCCATGGGGTCGCAAAAGACTCAAACATGAATTAGTGGCTAAACAACAAAGACAATCAATGATTTAAAAATATTTGTACAGATGTCATCACACACAAAGTGATAATAGAAGTGGGTTTATACTTCAGAAAAATTTGTTCTCCATATAACTAATTCTAAAAGTATTAAAAAGTAGCATCAAATAGGATGCTTGTTTTATAATTTACATTACATAAAACTATAAATTAAATATTATCAATCTAAAAATCAGTATCCATTAAAAAAAAAATAAGGGACCGTATAGCGGTTGTCGATTCTTTACCTTCAGCCACTGTTATTGACTTCCAAAGTGACAAAACAGGAAATCTGCTGAAATTAACTAAATCACTTTCAAAAATGATTCTCGAGCCAAATGAAAAGGGAATTTGGCATCACAGGCCTTCATTAATAGAGTTGTAACTAGAGAAGACATAGGCATTCTATATAACAGGCTGACGAAAGGCAAGTCCACTGACTACATATACTGCTATGTGCTGCTCCAATTAAATTTAATTGATCTGCATTTTACTTCTATTATTTACTTACAATAGTCTCTAAAAGCCCCCCAAAGATGCTTAAACAGCTAAATTATATTACAAAGGGAAATAAACTGATCAACGAAGACTCTAAAAAATAATATATATATAAATATTGCACGTGATTATCTCCTGTTCATTAATGATATGTTTTGTGAGTGGTCTACACCAAACTAGTCTTCCAATATAATAAGATGTAATTGTAGTTTTTATTTAGTATTTCAAAGATAAGCTTAGTAAGATTAAAATTATTTAAAATTACTTTAAATGCATTATATAGATCATCAAAAACTGACTTGTAACTGCTTGCATATAAATTTTAGTTCCTGTTCTTAATTGTTTTCCTTCCTTTACATATTTTGTTATATTATTTCTTAAATTATATCTTATAAAATTCCTATGTTGAAAGCTTAAAAACATAATAAAAAGACTACAGATTTATAAATTACATTCTGTCATCTGTTCTTAGATGAAATAATGTTCCCCTTACCACTATCTTGTTTAATTCTCTCTTATACTTTTTATCATTTTTCACACCCCATTCCTGTCCCCTACCCAAATAATCTTTCTTATTTATTTTGTAGTATTTCATTTTCTGTATAAGTGCTAAGTCCTTAACTTTAATGTAGGTACTGGACTTGACAAGCAATTAAAGCAAACAATTTCCACTCATCAAGGCTTGCCAAATTAGTCATCTGCCATCTGCCCCCTCATCTGGTTCTCCTTGAGGTCTTACTGTGAATCTAGATACATTCACTCAGATTAAGAGGGACAGTGCAAACCTCCAACCTGGTAAAATGCCAGTGGGAGCTAAGTTGTAAATATTAGTAACCATCTTTCTTCCCTAGATTATCATGCTTTCAACTACCCCTTTGTATGTAATAAAAACCAGTCTGTTCGTAATGGCTTATAACAGTCAGACCTTTGCCATTCACTGTAATTAAAGTGGCAGTCTGTGGAATAATTTTTTTTTCCACTTAGAAGTATCTTTAAAAAGGAATTAGACTATATGTTCCTAATATGAAGCTTTGGTCACCTATCAGGCTGATATTTTAAGCACTGATAAAGATGTACATTAATAAATGGACTTTGCCCTTTCTATTTGTAAAGGTTGCAGAGTGAAGCATTCTTTATTATTCTTTGCCTCAGCAAATGTTTACTTGACTGATGACATGCAAGAAGTATTTTCTAATCACATTCAGTCAACCAATATCAGGAAATGGCAAAACTGAGAAATAGCAAGAGTAAAACCTGGTACCCCTGTTATCCACATGCTCCTTTTTAAGGGCACTCTTCCCTTAAGGCATTCTTCAGCCTAAGGCTGTTCTAGGGCAATTAGTGACTTCAGGCAAATGCACTAAGATGCCCCTTTTCTGGGTGGAAGAAACTCCATGGCAGAGCACATGGCTTGGCTACCAGCATATTGGCTGCTTATTATTCCCATCTGTCCCTGCTCCCTGTGCCTCTTTTCAGGGTTGAGCCTACTATAACAGCAAATAGAAGTCTTGGTCAACTCCGCTCTCCTTGGTCATCCATCCAAACTTGCTCATTCAAGATTAAATTGTGCCTAAAAAAGTACCAATCCCTGCAAATCAAAAGAAAAGTGTGCCAATGTTAGCTCTGGAATGAGCGGAAGTGACAGAGAAGATAACTAAGGATCCTTTAAGATATCTTCAGACTAACTTCACTCAAAGCCAAATCTGAAATCACCTTCTAACAAAGTGCTGGAAAGTTTTGGAAACCATTTCTTAGTACCGTAACTCTCTTGGATGACAGAAAAGCCACCATCTGATACTGAGAGAGTTAATTTTTAGGTAGGTTGATAGGGAGTCCGGGGCCCTCAAGTAGGAGAAAGGGGTCCTGGGCTCTCAAGGAGGAGAAAGGGACAAACTTTTTTTCTACATTGCATTGTTTTAGTCACATAAGATGCTTTATCTTAAACTCTGAGTTGTTAGGACAAAAGTCTTTAAGACTAATTTTCTTTACATGCTTAGTCGCTCAGTCCTGTCCAACTCTTTGCAACCCCAGGGGCTGCAGCCTGCCAGGCTCCTCTGTCCATGGGGATTCTCTAGGCAAGAATACTGGAGAGGGTCACCATGCCCTTTTCCAGGAGATCTTCCCAACCCAGGGATCGAACCCAGGTCTCCTGCATTGCAGGTGGACTCTTTTACCATTTGAGCCACCAGGGAAGCCCCATCTTTCTTTGAGCCCAGAGCTAATGATTACAAAACAAAACAACTCATCTTGCTCAAGGGTATGTTTTTCTTTAAGCTCTGTACTAATGATTATTTAAGAGCAACTTATCTTGCTCAAGGACTTGTTTCTCCTTAACAAGAAGCTAGGTTCTGACTTATTTTGTTATCTTAAGGCTTATGTTGTAAGAGCAGGTCTGGTAAGAGGTTTCTATTTTTAGTTCTAATCTTGTTGATTTAAGATGTATGTTGTGGGGGTGGGTCTGGTAAAAGTATACAAGGCCTTGATAAAATTAGCAAGTGGGGCACTCTCTGTCCCCCTTCTGATGTCTATGTCACAAACTTTCTGTGTCCTTTTTCACTGTAATAAAACTTCTGCCACACAAAAGCTCTGAGTGATCAAGCCTGGTCCCCGATCTCTAAGCTAAATCTTCTTTGGAGATCATGAATCCGACATTGTTGACCATAAGCTATCAATATTGATTAGACTGCCGCTCCTGCTACTAAGTCGCTTCAGTTATGTCTGACTCTGTGAGACCCCATAGATGGCAGTCCACCAGGCTCCCCTGTCCCTGGAATTCTCCAGGCAAGAACAATGGAGTGGGTTGCCATTTCCTTCTCCAATGCATGAAAGGGAAAGGTGAAAGTGAAGTCACTCAGTTGTGTCCGACTCTTCATGACCCCATGGACTGCAGCCCACCAGGCTCCTCCATCCATGGGATTCTCCAGGCAAGAGTACTGGAGTGGGGTGCCATTGCCTTCTCCCATTGATTAGACTATATAATAAAATATATCATAATTTATTTTACACTGTTTTCTCATAAGCTAATGCCTGTTATTCTAGAAATGGCATTCTATAGCAGTAGTTTGATCCTTCTAAAAGAGACTCAGTGAACAATGTGTGTTATTTTTATAATATGCTAATTACAGCTAGTTGTTTGGTAGGGAGATATCCATCACTGGAGAAATATATGTCATTCACTCATTTGTTCTTTTATTTATTCAATAAACGCTAATGGACAACCACAATATATGGGGCTTTAGACTAAGTGTGAAAGGAAAAATAGAGAAATAAGATTGGTGCCTCAAATTTACAATAGTATATATTCTAATAAAAATCCTCTATAGTTTTTCTTAGAATGCAAGCAAATGCAAACTGCTTAAAGTTTATTTATTTTTTAATTGACTTTGATTCAATGTCAATGATCAAAATTCACAAAGACAAATTCATCTTATCCACAATGAAATACAAAGCAGAAAAAAATTGCCATTATATATTATAAAAGGTGGACCTCACTTGTTGGGAGCTCAATTTTCTTGGTAGTCTTTCTTGGTCACAGTAGTAAATGATGTTACTAATATATTCAGTAGCATCTACATCTGAAGAAACATCATACCTTATAAATATTTTATTCACTCAGCAGGTTTCTGCCTATCTCTCTCTAGGTCCTTACCCATGACTGAACATGTGTGTTTTTAGTATTTTCCTTCATTTTATTTATTTCAGATTTTTTTTTTTTACCATAGTTTTGAGATATCACCAAAACATTGCACTACTAATATTACTAGCAACTTCCCTACTCATTCCATGGTCTCATAGGTTAGTTAACAGGGCATCAAATACTACATAGATGTGAAAAAGTGAAAGTTTCATTAATTTTTGGATTTACATAGATGTGAAAAAGTGAAAGTTTCATTAATCTTTGGATTTAAAGATCTGACATCCTTTGAGATTGGTTCTCATTTCCTTTGGAAATATATCCCAAAGTAGGATTGTTGGATCATATGGTAGTTATATTTTTAATTTTTTGAGATATTTCCATATTATATTCTGAAACATAGAGTAGAATCTTGGTTACCACAGTCTCAGAGATGAGAGAAATGGGGAGATGTTGATAACATGATACAAATCTCCAGTTAAAATGAATAAATTCTGGGGATCTATTGTACAGCATGATGATTATAGTTAGCAATACTATATTACATACTTGATAGTTCCTAAGAGAGCAGACCTTCAATGTTCTCACCACAAAAAAAGAAATTATTATGTGATGTGATGTTGGGGCTAGTTAACACTATAATGGCAATCATTTTGTATTATATAAGTATATCAAATTCATAGGTTGTACACCTTACACTTATCCAACATTACATGCTAATTTCAATAAAGTTGGAAAATAAAATTTTTTTAAGATCTGATATCTTACTTGGAGGCTTTATTATAATAAAGCAGCACTTACAAAACCTAAAATAAGATACTGAGTGCAAAAGTTCAACTTTTTAATGGTATATGCATCATTCAATATAACATCTAAAAACCAACTTTATGCTTAACAACTTTTTTTATTATTATTGAACATGACCTTAGAAATATATTTTACATTTAAGAAAAATGTTTTAAAATATATATGAGGATATGGCATTCACTACATAATGGTAATATATATTCGAACTTTTTTCCTTGCTGTGGTTTTGTCAAAAGTGTTTAGGTAATGATTAAAAAATAGATAAATGCCAAAATGTGTTATATGTTCCTTAGTTTACTTTACCTAAGACAATTAGGTGATACAGGTATTAAGAACAACACATTCCACAGTAAACCATAGGAGTTCCAGAGCATCAGGTTCAATTTTAAATGTAAAGAATAACCTATGATTTCCTTTGATAATATAAACTGATACTAGTGATAAGAAAAAAGACTTTAATTAAAGGTTTAAAATCATAAGATACTTGCATTGTCATTTTAGATTAGCATGAATCTTTGAGAGCCCATTAATATAACATAGGGGCTTTCCTGATAGCTCAATTGGTAAAGAATCCACCTGCAATGCAGGACACCCTGGTTCGATTTCTAGGTCAGGAAGATCTTCTGGAGAAGGGAAAAGCTACCTACTCCAGTATTCTTGGGCTTCCCTTGTGGCTCGATTAAAGAATCTGCCTGCAATGTGGGAGACTTGGATTCGATCCCTGGCTTGGGAAGATCCCCTGGAGAAAGTGAAAGTAAAGTCACGCAGTCGTGTCCAACTCTTTGAGACCCCATGGACTGTAGCCTGCCAAGCCTCCATCCATGCGATTTTCCAGGAAGGAGAACTGGAATGGGTTGTCATTTTCTTCTCCAGGGGATCTTCCCCACCCAAGGATCAAACCCGGGTCTCCTGCATTGCAGGCAGGCTCTTTACCGTCTGAGCCACAAGGGAAACCGGAGAATGGAAAGGCTACCCACTCTATTCTGGCCTATAAGAATTCCACGTGTATACCTGAGGCGGATACATGTTGATGTATGGCAAAACCAATACAATAATGTAAAGTAATTAACCTCCAATTAAAATAAATAAATTTATTAAAAAAAAAAAAAGAATTCCATAGACTGTATAGTCATGGAGTCCCAAAGAGTCAGACAGGACTGAGAGACTTTTACTTTCACTCTTCACTTTCAAATAACATAATTTCTTCATATTATAAAAACAAAAGCATTTATATTTGTATCTAAAATAACCTTGCCAGATACAAATATCTTGCTTTTGTTTTTATATTTGTTTCTGGCAAGGTTAATACGTATAAAATATTATCTAGGAGGTAAATTTTAAAAATTTAAATTACTTACTGTTTACTTAGAGATACAGGTGGAACTGGAACAATACTACTATTTTTAATCCTTTAATAGCACAGCACAAATTTGATCAATTTTTAAAATTTGAAGCATGCCTTTTCTGAACATAATTACCAGTTCCTGACACAAAAATAATATGTATTTTAGGATAAGTTATACAACAAGTATCTTTTATTATGGAGTTCAGATTTCTACTGACACTTTCTGACAGGATAAAACACAATCAATTCTTTGTTACATTCTTTGCAAATTCAGATCTCAAATTAATTTGCCACCTGATTAGACTTTGTAAAGAAGACAATGCAAATCAAATAATAACTACAGAATTTTATTTTAAAATACATTACATTTTTGAGGGACAAGTCTCATATAATTGTACAATTTTCACCATTGTGATTTCAAAAAAAGAACAAAATTTCTTAATAAAATTATTTTTCAAATATACTTTTTTAAGAAATGATGGGTGCATCTATATGTTTATGTGCGTAAAAATATTCAATAAGAAGGAAATAAAATGATATGATGAAAATGTTTTCTTTCTGATTGGAAGATTTCCAGATGACATTCATTTTCCTTATTGGCCTACCTGTAATTTCTGAATTCTGAATATGTATATATACATATATATATACACACACATATATATATAATTTTAAGATATATATATAATTTTAATATATATGATCTTAAAAAAGGAAAGATATTCACTCTATACTTTGTCATTTCTTTTATAGGAAAGTGTATATTAATTCCAATTACTATTAATACATTTGATAATCTTGGAATTTTATAAAACATTAGCATGTTTTGTAAGATTACACTCATTTCAGTTTTTAGTATAAACTATTGAGAAATTGTATTTTAAAATCATCTGAAAGAAAAGTATAAAATTATATTATTCTAAAGATAGAATATAAGAGTTACATTAAAAACTAAAAGTAGAGCTACAGTATGATTTAGCAATCGCACTCCCAGGAGTATATCTGGAGAAAACCATAATTCAAAAAGATAAATGTACCTCAATTTTCATTCAGAACCATTCACAACAGCTGGGATATGGAAGGAACCTAAATATCTATTGATGGAGGAGTGGCTAAAGAAGACATGGTACAAATGTACAATGGAATATCACTCAGCCATAAAATAAAGAACAAATAATTCCATTTGCGATGACATGCATGGACCTAGAGATTGCCATACTGAGTGAAGTTAAGTCAGACTGAGAAGGACAAATATTATATGATATTACTTATATGTGGAATCTAAAAAATGGTACAAATGAACCTTATTTACAAAGCAGAAATACTGTTACAGATGTAGAAAACTTGTGGTTACCAAGGAGGGAAGTAGGGGAGTAATAAACTGGGAGATTGGGATTGATATACACACACTGCTGCTAAGTTACGTCAGTCGTGTCCGACTCTGTGCGACCCCACAGACGGCAGCCCAACAGGCTCCCGTCCCTGGGATTCTCCAGGCAAGAATATTGGAGTGGGTTGCCATTTCCTTCTCCAGTGCCTGAAAATGAAAAGTGAAAGCGAAGTCACTCAGTCGTGTCTGACTCTTCACCACCCCATGGACTGTAGCCTACCAGGCTCCTCCATCCATGGGATTTCCCAGACAAGAGTACTGGGGTGGGTTGCCATTGCCTTTTCCAATATACACATTACTAGATACAAAACAGATACATAAAAAGAACCTATTATATAGCACAAGGAACTCTGCTCATTACAATGACCCATATGAGAACAAGATCTTAAAAAAGAGTGGATATATGTAAAGTATAACTGATCTGCTTTGCTATACAGTGGAAACTAACACAACATTGGATTCTTTACCAACTGAGCTATCAGGAAAGCCCTATAATCAACTATACTCCAGTAAAAATTGTAAAACATAAAAATTACCTAGCAATCTATAAAGTCTAGTGGCAAACCAACCATATGATGTGTGTGTGTCTGTGTAATGTTGTGCATATGGATGTATGCGTACATAGCTCTATCTACATATGCATTCATAGACATTATATGTATTAACACACATATATTCTAATCTCTATGCTTTCTTATTATTTAATATTGTACATAATTGTATAGTATTACTTCTGATATATTGTCTCCTTTAGTATTATTTAAAATTATATTACTATGAAATTAATATGATATATTACTACAATTAATAGCTCTATCTATTAGAAGTATCAGAGATTATTTTAATTGCTCTATATACACATTATCATTTACTCCACATACAAGCACCGATTATCATCAACACTACTGCATCATCATCTCTATTTTCACAGAAGAGAAAACTAAAACCCAGAAATTTAAATAATATAACCACAAAATTAACTAGTGGAAAAGCTAGGAATCAAAATCAGTTTCAATCCCATAAGTAATTATCATTCAAAAGCACATTACTAGTTAGCTGATGTCTACAAATATTTGTTTCAAATCATTTGGATTTAGCATTAGTATATTATAATCAAGCAAAAATGTGCATAAGCAAACTGAAAAGTTTATATGCCGAGAACACATTATCTTCTATAAATTTAGAACTACAGAGTTATATTATTACTAGTGGTTAGTGGCTCAATCTTGTCTCATTCTTTGCTATCCCATGGACTGTTGCCCACCACGTCTCTGTCCATGCAATTCCCCAGGCAAGAATATTGGAGTGGGTTGCCATTTCCTTCTCCAGGGGATCTTCCTGACTCAGGGATCGAACCTGTGACTACTGAGGCTCCTACATGCAGGTAGATTCTTTACTGTTGAACGACCTGAGAAGCTCCATACCAGTTATACTTTATATTAGAATCCATGGTGGGCACTATAGGTAATAGTCACTAGCGTTTTATACCATAAGGGAATTTTAGAGCAGTATTAGCAAGTATAAATCAGCTTTATAACTGAATAAATTTCACTCCCTTTGTTATTCAGTTCCTTTTCATTTTTCTATCTCACAGTGGATATTGGACAAAAACAATAGATTCAAACACAGCTACATTTCTAAGAATAATGATTTTAGATTTACAAACAGGCCTTAAGTAAGTACATGCAGAAAGTCTAATCTTACACTTTAACTTTTATTTTTTTATTTTCTTTTTTTCTTTTTTTTTTTTAGTTTTTTATTTTTTAAATTTTAAAATCTTTAATTCTTACATGCATTCCCAAACATGAACCCCCCCTCCCACCTCCCTCCCCATAACATCTCTCTGGGTCATCCCCATGCACCAGCCCCAAGCATGCTGTATCCTGCGTCAGACATAGACTGGCGATTCAATTCTTACATGATAGTATACATGTTAGAATGCCATTCTCCCAAATCATCCCACCCTCTCCTATTTTGTTTTCTTTTAACTAGAAGGGGGTTTTAGAAGGCATCACAAACTCTACCTTCCAACCCCTTTCATCTCCCAGTTTTCCTAGCTCAATAAATGGTTCACCTTTCACCCAGTTACTGGGGTAAAAATCTAGTCAGCTGACCTCTTTCTTGTCTTAAACCACTAACAAAGTCACACACACACACACACACACACACACACACGCACACTCTCAGCTCTACGTGCAGAATGTCTGCAAGCTCCACATGACATTTTATCATCCCAGTGGCCTGACTGCCTTTACCTTCAAGTCACCACAGTTCTCTATCTGAACGCTGCAATAAGCTTCCAAGTGATGCTCCTGCCTGTCTCCTTGGATCAAGGACAATAGACTAGGTTACCTAATCTATTGTATATCAGATATGAAATATTTTTATACATCTAACCCTTAAATCAGATCACTTGTCTCCTGTGTTCAAATACCTCCAATAGTTCCTCATGTCAGTCTGAAGAAGTGTCCTTATTCTGATGCAATTTGAACTCCTACTACTTTTTTGATATCATCTCTCACAATGTTTCACTTTCTCACTAAGATCTGAGTATGGCTATCTTACTTGTCTCTGAGCATTCCTATAAAGCGTTCTAAATACTCGTTATTTAGCTTGTGGTGTAACAACAGACCGGCATTGGTCTGTGTACCGCACTTGGACTAGCCCGGTTCTAAATCAGTATACTTTTAATCACTGATCATCATCCGTCATGCAATATCTTTATTCAGAATGTAAGTTTTATGAGGGAAAGGACTCTTATTTTGTTCACTGCTATACTCATTGCATTTGCAAGTATTTGAACCATGGTATGCACCTGATCAATACTTAATGATTGGATGAATGGATATGTGACTGTGGAAGTGTTAGAGTTTGTCTAGAATTCCCATCTTACAGATAGCCTACAAATTATTTTTCATGACCAGGATGTTAGAACCACAGTTATCTTTAGATATCGTCAAGTCGAATTTATAGATATAGATGAGAAAACAGAGACAGATAAGTTAATGTGCTGAACAAAGATCAAACAGCTATTCAGGAGCAGAAATGGAATAGGACTCTCCATTCGCAGGCTATGTGCAAATGATACAGTGTCTCATGTTACACAGAAGGCTTCATGAAACTGTCCAGCTTTATGGAGAAGATTCCCAAGATTAATATTCTGTGGCCAGTAGAAAAACTAAAGCATGAAACTTGGCATTGGTGCTTAAGAACATGGGCCAAATAGCACTAGCTGATTATATAACTGGAAAGTAGATCCTGAGGAGTATCTTAATTTTTTTTTTCAATTTCTGGGTAAATGAAGCTAAATGTAGCTTCTTGAAAAGAAAATCTTTTAAAATTTGCTTTTTCGAAAGAATCTGTTTAACTAAAGCACTCATATCTCTACAGAAACTAACCAATATTACATGATAATCTTTAAAATGTTTTAATTGAATTATATATTTTTCATATTTTAATGTGCTACTAAAACTTGTCTTTTAAAGGAATCATTTAAGATCATTTTATAAAAAATAATCTTTGTAATGGATATAATCAATCATCTCTTAATTCAACTGTTTTGCAAATTCCAATTTCAAAGATGTTTGCTTAAATATATGTATATCTGCAGTTGCATCTAACAATTATATTATGGTTTAATATCAGTTAATTAAAATATTAAATTATTATTAAAGTCATTATCATAGTTAATAACATTTACAAAATATTGTATAAATTAAAAGTCAGTTTTATTCATATCAACTTTCTTAGTCCTAAATTCTTTGAGAAATGGTTATAAGAGCCATAATTATTAGAACAATTGCCAGGAATTCAAATATTGAACATCCTGGACTAAGGGAACTTCTGAGGGACATGCAGAAATTTTTTGAATTATAAATGAAGTGACAAATTTTTCCAAATACTAGGTATATTAAACTTGGTATTATGTATGACTCACAAAGAAAAAATGGATGATAATGAGTTAAGTACAAATTGATTAAGTTTTCAATACCCATGGAAAAACTGGTAGTGAAAAACAAGGTCTTCAGCTGACTCTCTCATAAGCCTGTTTTCTTCTCTGCACTTTGTTCAAATAGAAGTTAATTAGATGTAGAAACATTAGCGAGAAATAGATAAGGGAAGAAAACAGATTTGATAACCACTGCTACTATGATTTATTTGAGGATCTCACTTAGAACATTTTGTTGGATGCATGCCAATTAATTTTTTAAATTTTTTTTAAATTTTAAATTGTGGGTTTTTTACTCTGTACATATATTTTCAAATATTATACTTTACTGCCATTTGTACAAAGGTGACTTTCTTCTTTGGAGGCTATGTTAAATGTTACTAATTCTTTATTACCTGTTGAATCAAACCCTAGTCACCAGCTCAGTTTTCAAAATTTTCCACAAATTGAGATCCTATTACAATAACTATTCAACCTAGTCCAAAGTTATTTTTAAAAATAATTTTCCATAGTTGTTAAAAGATTCTTGATTGCCATCCATCATTCAACTCACTCATGCTTTTTTTTTTAATTCTATTTTTTTAATTCATTCCTTTCACCTCATCGTGGATCCTGCCGACTCAGACAAAATTCATATCCATCACTATTTCCAACACTTGACTAGAGAAATTCTTTCTTTCTGAGTCATTCATTAAATTTACATTCCCCTAAAATTTGTATTCAAAGATTTATTCTATTTTTATTTATATGGCTATTTTAATCTTATTTTCCAACATGTATACCTTAATTCTTCCCTAGATGATGAGCCGGCTTATACAGACTTGAGATCCTATATTCTATTATTTTCAGTTAGGGAGACCAAATTGGGTAATCATTCAAGTGTGATTACACAATAAGTTGTGATTTTGTGATTACACAACAAGTGCAATCACACAACAAGTTGGGTACATCACACAACAAGAATTGAGTAAGTACTCTAAAAAGATTTGTAGATTTAAACCTAGACTAACTTATTGTGACCCATGCAGAGCAAATAATAATGCAAAATAACATAGAGAAAGACACTGGACTTAATATGTATTAAATCCAAAATACTAAATTTTTTGATTGAATCTAAGTATTTATCTTGAATTGTGTAAGTTACTATGTCACATTCACACACTACTTTTGTGAAATTAAAAAATACTCTATTTTAATTGCATGCTTATTCAGCAGCCTTCTATAAATTTAAAGGTATTTGTTTTTGCAAGCATATGTCAAAACTTTGAGTGCTTCTATAAAAATATGAGTATATACATATATATATTTCTATTATCCATGTAAGTTTAAAAGTTGTAATATTAGCAAGAAAACAATGTCTATTTTGAATACCAGACACTAGAGAGAGTTTTACAAGAAGGTTTTCTCAGGCCACTGTCCTCTGACTCACAAAGTTTAAACGGTATTTTTATTTTCCAGACATAGCTAGACAAATGACTGCCTAAGTACTATTCATTCATCTACTATTAAAGTCTCTTTTAACCTCATGATTATACCATCCTTTTCCTCAATGAATGGTATTTTGGTACCAGTTGTTTTAAATTTCAGGTTTGTCTAGTATAAAATTAACTTACTTCCAGTATCAAAAGTATTTCACAAGCCATTTGAGAATTACCTTACTCTTACAAGGGCTATAGATAAGGGGAAAAGACTTGTTTATAAATGACTGTTGTTCGTAAATTAAGGTTTCTCTACACATTTCTATGAAGGCTTTCTGTGATGAAACAAAAAGTTTGCTCCAGAGCAGTTAACTTTAGATTTACCCAATAAATTTACTCTTTCTCAACTTGCTACCTAATTCAGCTGAGACCTGAGACTGAAGAGCCAGTGTACAAACGGCTCTGCTCAGCTAGCCTTGAGCCACGAAGCCAGCATACAATAAGAAAAAGCCATTGAAACTCTTTTTCTGGTACTTTCTAATTCATATTTTCTTATTGCTTCACTTTGCCAGCCTGATTCAGAGCTCGGGCTTCTGATTACCTTCTCATCCTTTGAAATTGCCCCCTGTAGTGGTCTGGCTCCACTTTTGCACACTGCTCTGGAAACTCTGGAAGAACCTGACTCCACCCTAGCTCAGGCCCAGTGAACTTGCTCTCAGTCTATAGCCCCTGGGTCCCCAAGGGAGAAAGGGGCACAGCCCATATGTGCTTCCTATTGTGTCCCCATTAGGGGGTCAGGTCCTTATAAAGGAATTCTGATGGAAAGCTGCAATTCCATTCTGCTTCACGCCATCCTGGCATCTTGATATTATTGCTTGTCTTAGCTCTGGTTGGTATCTCCAGCTTCCAGCCTAAAATTTCAGCTGAGGTAAACAAATAATTATTCATTCTAATGCCAGTTATATTTTTAGACTGGGCTTCTTAATGACATTAATACTTCCCATGTCTGTTATCCTGAACAGTCAGGGACTGGAAAATGCTTTGCTGTTTTTTATTTGATTCCCTGCCTTCTGTTACACCCTGTTTCAACCTCAAATTAAATAAAGAGCAACACATGAGTGCCAAAAATGTTTGACAAGAGAACTCAAGAAGCATATGGTATTAAGTACAAAAAAACTAATTCTTAGCTAAGTAATTATTCTTCATTTGAAAATATGTACTATTACTTCTTCTTTTTGAAAAGTCAGCACACTTGAGGGCCAAGAGTTGCCCGGGGACTTTAACTTGAATAAAGCGCTGTGTTGGCTCAGAAGCTGTGAAATTACATAGCAACACCAACAACACTTCGACTTCTCAAGTATCCCCTGCATTATTTACCTCTGAACAGCTAGGGGGCTTTTTGCAAAGAGGTCCCTAACTACTGCAAGCATTCACTCTATTTAATGTTTTTTAATTAACATTGCACAAACACCAATTCAGTGCGTGCAGTGAAGTCTGTTTTCTTCTCCCAGGTTTCCATTCTCAAACGGATTCAGAAATATAGCCACAGAACCTTGCAGGAATTCCCTTCTCCAACCCAATTCTTCCGCAAAACCAAAGGATCTCTAATCCAGTAGATAGTGCTTAAAATAGAATGAAACTGATAAGGGAAGAGCAAAAAGGGAGGGTATATCTGGGGGAGAAAATTAGTTGATACAAAAATGCCCTGCGGTTGTTTGCACAGTTTTAAAACACTAGTATAATTGTGAAATAATTGGATTTTTCCATAATACAATATGTGAAATTAGATAATCTGGCATCATTTAAAAGTTAGATAAGATGATCTTTAAGGTCACTGCCAGTTGTAAAATTCTATATTTAAAATCATCCAGGGAACCTTTAAGAGGCCTTTAACCATGGGGCATCAAATGAGAATTATTATTCCTAAAGCACTATGGATAAAACTCAAAGAATGAAGTTGAGAGATTTAAAAAAAAAAAAAAGAAGAATCTACAAACTAGTTTCTAAATATGATAGCGCACAACTCCAAAAATCTCTTTGTTAACTTCTAAGAAACAAAAGAAGAATCTTCTCAAGCAGACTGAAATAATACATACTGGATTATGTATTGAAAATCTCCTTCAGGGTATAAAACTTCTCAGAAACAAATTGCATCCACTAAAAATTATATTAGTTTGGAAAATGTTGTAAAGTTTGGTTTTGCTTTCATCTATTTGAAGCTCACCAGTAACCCTAAATCGGAAAAACTGACTCCCTAGAGTACAGTGGCATGAAGTCCCTTCACATTTGCAATAGTTAGAAGATGGCATTTTAAATCTACTCAGTCTGTCTTTCTTCTTCTTGTTTATTCAATTACATCTTTTTTTGCAGACTTGGTATTGATATTTCCTTCTATTAATGAAAAATATATAGTACTAAACTCTTTTAAAGAGACTTCCCTGGTGGCTCAGATGGTAAGCGTCTGCCTGCAATGCAGGAGACCCAGGTTCGATCCCTGGGTTGGGAAGATCTCCTGGAGAAGGAAATGGCAACCCACTCCAGTGTTCCTGCCTGGAGAATCCCAGGGACAGAGGAGCCTGGTAGGCTACAGTCCATGGGGTCGCAAAGCATCGGACACGACTGAGCGACTTCACTTCACTTCAAACTCATTTAAAGGTTCTATTCTATTACTTTGTGCATCACCAGGGGGCAGCACAATTCCCAAAGTTCTTTTGACTTAAGGATAGAGAAAAGTTGTGTGCCCTGTACTAAGTCACTTCAGTCATGTCTGACTCTTTACAACCCTGTGGACAATAGCCTGCCAAGCTCATCTGCTATCAGATTCTCTGGGCAAGAATACTGGAGTGAGTTGCATTTCCTCCTCCAGGGGATCTTCCTGACCAAGGGATTGAACCCATATTCAACTGAAGAACCTGTGTCTCCTGCATTGAATCTGTTACTGCTGAGCCACCTGGAAAGCCTGTTGGTAAAGCCTTTATGAGCTACCTGAAGTATCATCTTCACGTATCTTCACACAGAACTTTTAAACTATCAGGCTTATTACATGAATTATTCTTCTTTTCAAAATATTTGTGGGTTTTTTTTTTTTTAGGATTCATAAAATGAAATGGGTCATAAAAAGTTAAAAGGTATTATAAATTTTACATGAAAATAAACAACTTATAAATTACAACAATATTTGAATACAACAAAATCTACAATATTACCAAAGGGGGAAAATATTTTGGTAACTTATAGCAAGACAGAAACAGCAGCGCAATAGTATATGTCTCTGAAGGTGTTTCACAAGTCCTATTTTTAATATTCAGAGATATCAAGATGTTCTTATATTTAAATAAGTAAAACATGCTTTTATATTAAAAATAATAAAACACACACACACCCCTATCTATCATCCATTTCATCTTTAAACAATGTCTGTTTTCTTTTATCCCCAAAAGAAATTCATTCATTCTCTCTCTTTTTTTCATCCCCTAAGAATTCATTTTTCATCACTTATTATGCCCCTGTCCTTAATATTTCACTATTTTGTTGGGGAGACAGACATGGCAACAGATTGCTCCAATACAATTTGACAACAGTTTCAGTACAGTATGAGGAACCATGGAAACAGGAACAAAGTCATAGACAGTGAGCTCCTGCAGAAAAGAGACTGTGTTTATCTTGTTCAGTAATGTTTCCTTCAGTAGTTAAAGAAGTACTAGACTAGCAGAAAACCCTCAACTGATACATGTTCCTTTATCAAACACCTAACTTTGCCCCTGAATCAGAGTTGGAGATGGAACTTGCCAAACCAGTGAATTAGCTTCCGAGTGCTATTGTAATCAAGCACCTCAAACTGAGTGGCTCAGAAAAACAGAAACTGATCTTCCCAGTTCTGGAAGCTAGAATTTCAAAATCAAGGTGTTGGCAGGGCCAGACCCTAAGGAAGTATGGAAAGATCCTTCCTGACCAGTGTCGCTTTTGCCCTAGGCACCCCTTGGCTGTGGCAGCATAATTCTACTTTCCAGCTCTACCTCCACACGGCATTCTTCCTTTGTCACTGTCTCTACATGATTGTCTTCTTATAAGGACACTGCTGAGGTGGGATTGGGAGTCGATTTGTCCAGTATGGCTTTATTTTAACTAAATACATTTATAATAGCGTATTTCCAAATAAGATCACATTCAGAGGTACTAGGAATTAGGACTTCAATATATCTTATGTATATAGGTTTCCCAGGTGGCACGAGTGGTAAAAAAAAAAAAAAAATTGCCTGCCAATGCAGGCAATACAAGAGAAACACGTTCATACCCTGGGTCAAGAAGATCCCCTGGAGAAGGAAATGGCAACCCACTCCAGTATTCTTGCTTGGAAAATTCCACGGACAGAAGAGCCTGGTGGGCTACAGCCCATGGGGTCACAAAGAGTCAGGCATGACTGAGTGACTGAGCACACATATATATCTTGCTGCTGCTGCTGCTGCTAAGTCGCTTCAGTCATGTCCGACTCTGTGTGACCCCATAGATGGCAGCCCACCAGGCTCCCCCGTCCCTGGGATTCTCCAGGCAAGAACACTGGAGTGAGTTGCCATTTCCTTCTCCAATGCATGAAAGTGAAAAGTGAAAGGAAATTTGCTCAGTCATACCCGACTCTTAGTAACCCCATGGACTGCAGCCTACCAGGCTCCTCCATCCATGGGATTTTCCAGGCAAGAGTACTGGAGTGGGGTGCCATTGCCTTCTCCATATATCTTACTAGCAGGGCACAATTCCACCCATAACAACCAGTAACAACAATTTTCTCCTCTTCCACACTTTCACTTTTTCTTCCTCAATCCTTCTTTGTCTACCTTCCTTCCTCTAAGAGGAGCTCATTTTGAGACTCTTCTGGTGGTCAGATTCCCCCCATTCCTCTCTGAGAGTACTCTCTGTTTTGTTAGACTCATTCTGCTTCTGCTGGGTTTGGCTCTGCTAAACTCATACAAATTACCATCATTTACACGAGCTGCTTACATTCATGCCTAATCATCATGCAGTAGAATAATAATTATGCATATCATTAAATTCATGTGAGATAACCTTCAGTGTAAGTTTTATTTGATTATGGCATTCAACTTTATTCACGCACGCTTGGCCTTCATAGCGGATTGTTCAGGAAGACTGGTTGTCTCAGCCACTTAAAAAGTAATGACAGTAATATTGACCATAACCCTAACCTTCTTCACCTGAAATAAATATTGGGGCCATAAGTTGGTACCCACATTGTGGAAGGTTACTACAATCAAGTCCACATTAAATAATATCAATATTTCATCTACCAAGTATGAAAGAAAATGAAATATTTTATTCAACATTTTTAAGCTTTCTAATTTGCATCTGTTTCCAGAGTGACAAGATACATGGGTTCAGAGTAGAAAGCATATTTATTTAACATATATATTTTATTCTAATGTCTTGATTAAATTTTCTGAAAAATTTTTAAAGTATTGTTGGCATATGACAATATGTAACTGCTCTATGTTCTGCTTCCAAATATTTCCTTGAGATACTTTAATGCATTTTTAAAGTCCATAATATGGCAGTGTGCTATGGAATCAGTAATGTCAATGGAGTCAACATCTAACAGGTGCACAAAACCTTGGAATACACTCCATGCATACCACCTCATTTAATTATCTCAAGCTTAATTAGGTGGGCACTCTCACTGCAGGGGCACTTTTATTTCTACCCTGTCTTAACTAAACTAACTTTTAACCCAATCTTCAAGTCTCAGATAATGGTCAAATTATTTTTAAAAAGTAAAATCCATTGTTACAGTTCTTGACTTTCACTGAGCACATTAAATGCCACATTATGATTAGTTGCACTGAAAAATGTGTTTTAAGAACAATGATATATTTTAAACTCAATGGAATAAATGAGCTCCATTGTCCACCTTCCATCGTGGCTATCTGGGTCATGAATATCTTTTTGTGTGCAGTTTATCTGTGTATCCTTGCCACCTTTTTAAAATATCTTCTACATCTGCTAGGTCCATACCATTTCTGTCCTTTATTGTGCCCATCTTTGAAAGAAATGTTCCGTTGGTAAATTTAATTTTCTTGAAGAGATCTCCAGTCTTTCCCATTCTATTGTTTTCCTCTATTTCTTTGCATTGATCACTGAGGGAAGCTTTCTTATCTCTATTTGCTTTTCTTTGGAACTCTGCTTTCAGATGGGTATAATTTTCCTTTTCAGCTTCTTCTTTTCCTTTCTTCTTTTCTCAGCTAATTATAAGGCCTCCTCAGACAACCATTTTGCCTTTTTGCATTTATTTTTCTTGGGGATGGTCTTGATCACTGCCTCGTATACAATGGCACAAAACTCTGTCCATAATTCTTCAGGCACTCTGTCTATCAGATCTAATCCTTTGAATCTATTTCTCACTTTCAGATAGCCACTACTCTATGATCACTCAACTAGAGCCAGACATTCTGGAATGTGAAGTCAAGTGGGCCTTAGAAAGCATCACTATGAACAAAGCTAGTGGAGGTGATGGAATCCCAGTTGAGCTATTTCAAATCCTAAAAGATGATGCTGTGAAAGTGCTATGCTCAATATGCCAGCAAATTTGGAAAACTCAGCAGTGACCACAGGACTGGAAAACGTCAGTTTTCATTCCAATCCCAAAGAGGGGCCATGCCAAAGAATGCTCAAACTACCACACAATTGTACACATCTCACATACTAGCAAAGTAATGATCAAAATTCTCCAAGCTAGGCGTCAACAATATGTGAACTGTGAACTTCCAGATGTTCAAGCTGGATTTAGAAAAGGCAGAGGAACCAGAGATCAAATTGCCAACATCCACTGTATCACTGAAAAAGCAAGACAGTTCCAGAAAAACATCATCTATTTCTGCTTTATTGACTACACAAAAGCCTTTGACTCTGTGGATCAAAACAAACTGTGCAAAATTCTTAAAGAGACGGGAATACCAGTCCAACTTACCTGCCTCCTGAGAAATCTGTATGCAGGTCAAGAAGCAACGGTTAGTACTGGACCTGGAACAATGGACTGGTTCCAAGTTGGGAAAGGAGTACATTAAGGCTGAATATTGTCACCCTGCTTATTTAAATTATATGCAGAGTACATCATGCAAAAGTCTGGGCTGGATGAAGCACAAGATGGAAGCAAGATTGCTAGGAGAAATATCAATAATCTCAGATATGCATATGACACTACTGTTATAGAAAGTGAAGAAATATGCAGTCTCTTGATGAAAGTGAAAGAGCAGAGTGAAAAACCTGGCTTATAACTGAATATTCAGAAAACTAAGATCACAGCATCCAATCCCATCACTTCATGGCAAATAGATGGAGCAACAATGGAAGCAGTGACAGACTTCATTTTGGGGGGCTCCAAAATCACTGCAGATGGTGATTGCAGCCATGAAATTAAAAGACACTTGCTCCTTGGAAGAAAAGCTATGACCAACCTAGACAGAATATTAAAAAGCAGACAAATTACTTTGCCAACAAATGTTCACCTAATCAAAGCTATGGTTTTTCCAGTAGTCATGTATGGATGTGAGAGTTGGACTGTGAAGAAGACTGAGTGGGGAAGAATTGATGCTTTTGCACTGTGGTATTGGAGAAGACTTCTTGAGGGCCCTTGGACAGCAAGAAGATCCAACTGGTCAACCCTAAAGGAAATCAGTCCTGAATATTCATTGGAAGGATTGATGCTGAAGCTGAAACTCAAATACTTTGGACACCTGATGTGAAGAATTGACTCATTGGAAAAGAACCTGATGCGGGGGAAGGTTGAAGGCAGGAGGATAAGTGGATGAGAGGATGAGATGGTTGGATGGCATCACTGATTCAACAGACATGAGTTTGAGTGAGTTCCAGGATCTGATGATGAACAGGGAGCCTGGTATACTGCAATCCATGGGGTCGCAAAGAGTTGGACATGACTGAGTGACTGAACTGAACTGTCCACCTTACACAGGTAATATATATGTAAGTGTATATGTGTATATAAATATATTTGCAAAGTCAGAGTTACCTGGCAAGTTAGAGTTTGTAGAATAAAGTACACTGTGTGAAAAAAAAGCACAGATTGATTTGAAAAGGAAATACACAATGACATGTTTCAATACATTCCACCACTTTGTGAAAACAGACATCAGCCGATGAACTTTTTTTTTAGTCTCCATAAAAGTAAGAACTACAGAAAACAGCTATCTTTTCAAAAGGTAAGTATTTTAGGGAGATGTACTTATTAACTTAAGTTTTCATCTCACATCTGGTAGCTTCTTAATTATCATTTATCCCAAACCATGAATAATTTTATTTTTTTTCACCCCTGAATATCTTAACTATATAAATGTGCTGTATTTGACAACTTCATTTCCTACTGCTGCTGCTAAGTCACATCAGTCATGTCTGACTCTGTGCGACTCCATAGACGGCAGCCCACCAGGCTCCTTTGTCCCTGAGATTCTTCTGGTAAGAATAGTGGAGTGGGTTGCCATTTCCTTCTCCAATGCATGAAAGTGAAAAGTGAAAGTGAAGTTGCTCAGTCATGTCCGACTCTTCGCGACCCCACGGACTGTAGCCTACCAGTCTCCTTTGTCCATGGGACTCTCCAGGCAATAGTACTGGGGTGGGTTGCCATTGCCTTCTCCATCATTTCCTACTAGTCATAATAAATACATATATTATTACCAAGTGTATTTTTCTTTTAATTCATGTGACTTGGCAAAAAGCAAACCTTAAAAGGGAGATTTTAACATTCTAACAGGAATGTTAGGAACCTCATCTTCTTCTCTTTAGGCTTTTGGTCCTCCCCAAATCTTAAAACAAATGTAGTATTTGTAGTCTCTAACCTTCCTGCAGGTAATTCCGCAGGTTTGAAAGTCACACACTGTGTCTGCTCTTGAGGAGAGTGAAGAAAGCACAGCTCAAACAACTGCATTCCACACTTCCCACTCCCAAATTCCTGACTCTTCTTGTCCTGGTAATGAGGCTATTGAGGAGTGCATTTTTGTTCCCAATTCCTCCCTCCTGACCACCAGCTGTCTCTTGCCCCTTCCTCAGGTGGGTGGTAGAGTGACTCACGCCCTTTGTTAAGTGACTGCACTGCCTCTCACTATAGGTGGGACTTCCCTGGTGGTTCAGTGGTAAAAAAAACCTACCTGCCAGTCCAGGAGACCCGGACTCACTCCCTAGTTGGGAAGATCCCCTGGAGAAAGAAATGGCGACTGACTCTAATATTCTTGCCTGGGAAATCCCAAGGACAAAGGAACCTGGCAGCTACAGTCCATGGGGTCACAAAAGAGTTGGACAGGACTTAGTGACTAACCAATAACAACTCACTACAGGTAGAGTGCACTTTTTGGCACAAGTGATACTGGGTTTGGCCTCAGACAGAACCTGACCAAGAGAAAAAACACCACATCGACAGTAAAAGAATATGCGAATTCTAAGCCCAAGCATTAGGAGTCTAACTTTTGTTGTTGTACAGTAGAAGCCAACTCAACACTGTAAAGCAGTTTTCTTTCAATTAAAAATAGATTACATAAAAGAGAGAGGCACTGCATGTTCCATGGGCCTCATATTTTGCTTCTATCATCCTTATGGGAAGAACAGCTCTCAGTGTGGATAACACTTGGGGGAAACCTGCAACTTGAAACGAAGCTCTGACTAGATCAGTTGATCCAGGGGCATATGATTGAGAATGAAAGCTTTATTTCAAGCCATTAAGTTTGAAATTGTTTGTTATGCAGCCATTACTGCAGAAAATGTTAACTAATTGAGTGGTCTACTGAAACTCTTAAAACTCATTTGTTTCTTTTTTAAAAATAAATCTTGGCAAAAGTCCAATATCCATTCCCCACCCCCACTTTCTTGGGTTCCTTGTACATGAAGCCCATATTAGATTCCCAGTGTCACAGCTCCATTTTCCAAAAGCTGAGGGTGCCTGCTTCCAAAGATGAGAGAAAACAGACACAGACACTCCCAGAAGGACAAAGGCCTCCCACAAGCTTGCCAAACAGAACTCCTAGAAACATCCTTCAGTGGCTACTTACTGAACTTCAATAAAAGCCATGCTGTTTGAAAGGCACAGAATCTGTGAAGAAGTAGGACACAAACAATTTCTGATTCAGAGTACCATAAATCCTGTGAAAAGGAAAATGCAATGTGCTAGAGCCAACAACACATTCTTTATTCCATTTAAATTCAAATATTATAGTTTATGCACATGAATATGTATATAAATTATATCACACAGAGTTTGCATCTCCTTTTTACTAATACCATACTTTTTGTGACTCATTTCAATTCATAAAGCATTATCACTCAGATTGTCATACATGAAACCTTGCGATTTTCCTACAAGGTAAGATATATAGATATTAATCTATGCATTTTACCGATAAAGAAAATAAGTCAAAATGACTTTTTAAGTAATAACAGTAAGTAATATCTATTGAATTCTTATAGTTGTCCAACTTATTGCTGAGAACTTTACAGAAAATGTTCCACTTAATCACACAACTCAAAGTAGACACATACTATTATCATTCCCATTTTTCAGGTGTGGTAACTGGCTCAAATAACTTGTATAGATCACATTACTGCTGAGTGTTGTAAGCAGATTTTGTGTCATTCATAAATTCACATGCATTTATGCAATAAATAATATATCCTGACAGTATAACAAGTAGTGAGATATGAAGGCCAAACTCGTTATAAACAAATTGTACTACAAGTAAAGGAGATTGAGGATTTTGTGTAACCTCCAAAGTGGTTCTCAAAACCAGTACCCTAGTGTCACTTAGAATGGGTATTGAAAAGACAGTGATTCACTAGATCTTAAAAAAATGGAGGGATTCATGTGTTTAGCAGCCTCTAAGTCATTTGGATGGACAGAGTCAATTGAGACCACGGTAACTCTCAGATGTACATCCCTGATAGAGCTGAGAATTAAGAAAAATAAAGCCAATCTAATAATTTTTCATAAACCCATTATTTAAATTATGTAAAAAAGAATATGAGAAATATTATACTAGTTACACAACACAGAGGTAGAGAGTTGATCAAAGAAATCTCTAAAACTGGGAAGTTTTGATTTGAGGGTTCTTTCAGGATCACATCAGTTCAGTCACTCAGGCCTGTCTGACTCTTTGTGACCCCAGAGACTGCAACACACCAGGCTTCGGTATATCACCAACTCCTGGAGCTTGCTCAAACTCATGTCCATCTAGTCGGTGATGTCATCCAACTATCTCATCCTCTGTCATCCCCTTCTCCTCCTGCCTTCAATCATTCCCAGCATCAGGGTCTTTCCCAACGAGTCAGTTCTTCACATCAGTTGACCAAAGAATTGGAGTTTCAGCGTCAGCATCAGTCCTTCCAATGAATATTCAGGACTGATTTCCTTTAGGATGGACTGGTTTGATCTCCCTGCAGTCCAAGGGACTCTCAAGAGTCTTCCCCAACACTATAGTTCAAAAGCATCAATTCCTTGGGGCTCAGTCTTCTTTATGGTACAACATTCACATTTACACATGAATACTGGAGAAACTATAGTTTTGACTATATGAATCTTTGTTAGCAAAGTAATGTGTCTCCTTTTTAATATTCTGTCTAGGTTGGTCACAGCTTTTCTTTCAAGGAGCAAGCATCTTTTAATTTCATGGCTGCAGTCACCATCTGAAGTGATTTTGGAGCTCAAAAATATAGTCTGACAATTTCCATTGTTGCCCCATCTATTTGCCATGAAGTTCTGATGCTGGGAGGGATTGGGGGCAGGAGGAGAAGGGGACGACAGAAGATGAGATGGCTGGATGGCATCACTGACTCAATGGACATGAGTCTGAGTGAACTCCGGGAGTTGGTGATGGACAGGGAGGCCTGGTGTGCTGCGATTCATGGGGTCGCAAAGAGTCAGACACGACTGAGCGACTGAACTGAACTGAACTGAACTGAATGGAATGGGACCAGATGCTATGATCTTTTTTTTTTTTTTTTTTTTTGAGTGTTGAGTTTTAAGCTAGGTTTTTGACTCTTCTCTTTCACTTTTATCAAGAGTTCTTCTTCACTTTCTGCCATCAGGGTGGTATCATCTGCATATCTGAGGTTATTGATATTTCTCCCAGCAATCTTGATTCCAGCTTGTGCTTCATTCACTCCAGCATTTTGCATGATGTATTCTGCATATAATTTAAATAAGCAAGGTGACAATACACAGCCTTGATGTACTCCTTTCCCAATCTATAACCAGTCTGATGTTTCATGTCTGCTTCTAACTGTTGCTTCTTGATCTGCATACAGATTTCTCAGAAAGCAAGTCAGATGGTCTGGTATTCCTGTCTCTTAAAGAATTTTCCACAGTTTGCTGTCATCTTCATAGTCAGAGGCTTTAGCATAGTCAATTAAGTAGAAGTAGATGTTTTTCTGAACTCTCTTGCATTTTTGATGATCCAACAGATGTTGGCAGATTTCTGGTTCCTTAGCCTTTTGTAAATCCAAATTGAGCATCTAGAAATTCTTGGAGCACATACTGTTGAAATCTTGCTTTGAGAATTTTGAGCATTACCTTGCTAGTATGAGTACAATTGTGCGAAGTTTGAACATTCTTTGGCATTGCCTTTCTTTGGGATTGGAACGAAAACTGACCTTTTCCAGTCCTACGGCTACTGCTGAGTTTTCCAAATTTGCTTGGCATATTGAATGTAGCACTTTCACAGCATCAACTTTTAGGATATGAAATAGCTTAACTGGAATTCTATCACCTCCACTAGCTTTGTTCATAGTGATGCTTCCTAAGGCCCACTTGACTTCGCATTCCAGGATGTCTGGTTCTAGGTGAGTGATCATACCATAATGGGTATCTGGGTCATAGGATCTTTTTTGTACAGTTCTTCTATGTATTCTTGCCACCTCTTCTTAATATTTTCTGCTTCTTTTAGGTCCATACCATTTCTGCCTTTTTGTGTCCATCTTTGTATGAAATATTCCCTTGGTATCTCTAATTTTCTTGAAGAGATCTCTCTTTCCCATTCTATTGTTTTCCTCTATTTCTTTGCATTGATCACTGAGGAAGGCTTTCTTACTTCTCCTTGCTATTCTTTCAAACTCTGTATACAGTTGGGTATGTCTTTCCTTTTTGCTTTTGCCTTTTGCTTCTCTTCTTTTCGCAGCTATTTGTAAGCCCTCCTCAGACAACCATTTTGCCTTTTTGTGTTTCTTTTTTTTTAGGGATGGTTTTGATCGCTATTTCCTGTACAATGTCACAAACTTCCATCCATAGTTCTTCAGGCACTCTGTCTATCAGATATAATCCCTTGAATCTATTTGTCACTTCCACTGTATAATCATAAGGGACTGGCTTTATGTCATACCTGAATGGTCTTATGGTTTTCCCTGCTTTCTTCAACTTAAGTCTGAGTTTTGCAATAAGGAGCTCGTGATCTGAGCCACAGTCAGCTCCTGGTCTTGTTTTTGTTCACTTTATAGAGCTTCTCCATCTTCAGGTGCAAAAAAATATAATCAGTCTGTGTGGTATTGACCATCTGGTAATGTCCATGTGTAGAGTTGTGTCTTGTGTTTTTGGAAGAGGGTGTTTGCTATGACCAGTGTGTTCTCTTGGTAGAACTCTGTTAGACTTTGCTCTGCTTCCTTTTGTACTCCAATGCCAAATTTGCCTGTTACTCCAGGTATCTCTTGACTTCCTACTTTGGCATTCTAAATGATGGAATGGACATGGAAAGGACATCTCTTTTTGGTGTTAGTACTAGAATGTCTGGTAGATCATCATAGAACCATTCAGCTTCAGTTTCTTGGGCATATGTGGTTGGGACATAGAGCTGGATTACTGTGACACTGAATGGTTTGCCTTGGAAATGAAGAGAGATCATTGTGTCATTTTTGAGATTACACCCAAGTACTGAATTTTTGAACTCTTTTGTTCACTACGAGGGCTACTTCATTTCTTCTAAGGGATTTTTGCCCACAGTAGTATATATAATGTTCATTTTAATTAAATTCACCCATTCTGGTCCATTTTAGTTCACTGATTCCTAAAATGAAGATGTTCACTCTTGCCATCTCCTATTTGACCACTTCCAATTTACCTTGATTCATAGACCTAACATTCTGGGTTCCTATGTAATACTTTCTTTACAGCGTTGGACTTTATTTTCATCACCAGTCACATCCACAATGTGGGCATTGTTTTTGCTTTGGCTTAGTCTCTTCATTCCTTCTGGAGCTATTTCTCTACTCTTCTCCAGTAGCATATTGGGCATCTACCACCTGGGCAGTTCATCTTTCAGTGTCATATCTTTTTGTCTTTTTATCCAGTTCATGAGGTTCTCAAGGCAAGAAAACTGACGTGGTTTGCCATTCCCTTCTCCAGTGGACCATGTTTTGTCAGAATTCTCCACCATGACCCATCTGTCTTGGGCGGCCATACATGGCATGCCTTATAGTTTCATTGAGTTAGACAAGGCTGTGATACATGTGATCAGTTTGGTTAGTTTTCTGTGATTGTGGTTTTCATTCTGTCTGCCCTCTGATGGATAATAACAGAAAATAAATATAGGAGGCTAAGCTTCTACACCTTTCTTTAGTCTTCTCCTGGATGGAACCATTGGGGTAACAACAACACTGCCATAAAGTAAAACTTGTAGAATCACCATAAACATAAAATAACTGAGAAAAGAAAAAAAATAGATACTTCATGGCCTAGAAGAGAGTAACAGATTATCTCTTCCCCAAGTTGACATAATAAAGAGATTATATAATAGAGGAAAGCAAAAGTGGAATAAATTATGTTGTCTTGGCAAAATTAGGCAGATTACAAAACTGTTAACTATTAACTTTAATTCAAGAAGTTAAGCATACGTAGAGAATGATTCATTTGTAAAGACACTAATTTAATATTCAAGAAGCATTAATGACCTGTTCCTTTAAATGTTTAGCATAATATCTAGTATATGTCCTCTCCCCTATGCAATATCTAGAAAGGAATCTTACTAGAACATATGTCTAGAATAGTGTCTGATATTTATTAGTTCCAGAAAAATATCTGACAAGTGAATGAATAAATGAATAAATTCCTTCAATAAAGGCAAATCTAACAGGGGTATTATCTTCTGTAATAATACTGACTTAAAGGAAATAACTTCAAAATAGAATGGGAGAAAACTTATTTGCAAGGCTTAAAGGATTTTGCTTTAACTGAACCACAATCTTTGACAATGCCAGCCCTTTTTGAATGTATATGGAAGTCATTGATTTCTTATACAAATTAAAGCAGCTGTAAATTTAACTTAGAAGTATTGATTGTGTATGTGTGTTCAGGAGTTGGGTTGGTGGGTGGAGTGTTGGAGGGATATCTCTTAAAATAAAATTTTTTTCAAATATAAAAATGCACATGCATAGACTTTTGTATATATTTCTAAGGTAAGCCTGTGCATTAATAATATATAAGTTAAAAAGCCTACAAGTTAAAAATAGCAAAAGGGTACTAGTTACAGTTGAGTGGCACTTATTGCAGATTTACTCACTGCAAACTATCCTTGATATCCTGCCTGTCTCTTCCTGGTAAATGGCAGTGAAGGTCAGTGAATCTAATTTGACAATAATGAGCCTGGTTCTGCAATGTGTTATAATATTGTGCCCCTACTTTTTTTTAAAGGTATTAGCCAATCAAAAAGGCTGTTCAATGACACTAGGGAAACCCCAGGAGAGATGAAGAGAGTCAAAGAACATACTCTCTTATTTTTCTTTTCCAATAATGGAGGCTGCAGAGGTTATGAACATGTTCAATATGCATTAAAACAAAACACAGCTTGATAGGAATGTTTTAATTAATAACAATTATCTTCTGCAGCATTGTAATTCAAGCCAGTTCTCTGAGCATGAAGGAGAAACTTTACACTTGTGCTTTGTGGACAGAGAGATTTTAAGCAAAGTTAATGGAAACTCAGCGGATGAATGGTGCTGCAATTCAAATGTACTGTAAAATTACTGAAATCATTTCAATGTCACAGGACTACACTGCATTGCATTTATGATTATTACTTCTCGCTATGCTTTAGTGATATTTTGTTAGATATCCTAAGGATCATCTTGTAAAAAAATCATAGTGTTGAGGGGATAATTGTGATGCAACAAATTATAATTATTTCTATATAATAATTTATGTATATTCTATACATATCCTAAACATTTATATAATTTATCTATAACAATTGTATAATAATAGAAAATAATAATTATTATTATAGAAAAGATACAAAAGCTGGAATGTTGACACAGGATAATGACCTACCAATAGTTATATCTCATCCCAATGCCTTTGTAAATTTTATCTTTAGCTTTTATTTCTCAAAAGATAATTCTGGAAACTGATACGTGAAAATCACATTGAATACATGTTTAAAATATATATGCTTGGTCCCCACCCCAGACATTCTAAATCAATATCTCCTGGGAAGGGGCCCTCAATCTGTGTTTTAACAAGTTCTCCAGAAAACTGTCACACACATTAAAACTTGAGAAGCACTGTCCTACCCCAGAGATTTTAAACTGGTAGCCACAGAATTCAGGGGTCTATGAACTTGTGGTGGAAAAAAATGCTCCTTAATTTTCATTGAACTGTAATATTCCCTTCAATTACTAATGCAGTCAACAAATCACAGTGGCTTAAAGTGTCTGTGAGTTGTCATCAATTAAAATCAGAGATATTGCCCTAGTATATTGCAGTTGTTATAGATATCTCAAAGCACCACTGCCATTAATTGCTACTCAAATTATATCAATTATTAGACTCACTGCTACAGCTCTTAACTTAATGAAATATGAAATAAGTATATATACATATATATGTGTGTGTTTGTATATATAAAACTATATCAGGAATATTTAAAATATTATTTTGATAACTGTTTCAATATAACTGGTTTGCTTTGTAACCCTACATATTTTCTTTGATGTATTTAGAATTAATAGTCTGAACAGAGATCCAAGGCTTCATGAGACTAGCTCAAGTGTCTACAATACACACAGAGTTAAGAACCCAGGTCCTAGCTCTCCTGGGCCTTGTATTTATGCAGAGAGACAAGGAAAGTGTGGCAAGAACTAAATGTAAGCTGTTTCTCTGGCTCAAACAAACTCTCCCCGGCATTTCCTCTGAACGGACACAGACGTGGGAGCATAAAGGAAGGTGGCTCATAAAATTCCAATGTGTTTAAGAATGCGGGGGGTGAGGGGAGCAAAGGAAAGCATGAACACTTGTCAGTAATGAATGGCTTATTGGTTGACTTCGTCAGCAGGGGAGCTGAATTTGATCAGTTCTGCCATGATTAGTGTCACTACAGTCAAGTGTAATTTCTGTATAAATAGAAGTGGTGGATAGGAAAATAATTCAGTCCATCCCTCTAAATTGTCTCAGTCAGCACAGACATCAAAAACTGTCAGCCCGAGGAGGGGGAATGCACACAAATCCAACCAAGCCTGTAATTGTATTCAGTATTCAAATATTTCAAACTACAGAATATTATTTTCAACATAAGACCAAAGAAAACACCAATGTTGATTGTGCAGCTCATCTAACTGTGAAAACAGCATTTGTTTATTTTTCATTGTCTCATTGGTAAAGTAAGCAAGTAAGTATTTTGTATTTTATCACTTTTCAGTAGTAGGATATTTTCATCTAAAAATATGCTTCTCTTCTAATTCCTTAGCTTAATGAATAATACCTCCTTTCAATCAATTGTCCAAGATAGGAACCTGAAGAAGTCCTTTCCTTCTTTAACTAAATGGATCACTAAGTCCTGTTAATTGTATCTCACTACTGTCTCTAAAAATAATTCACTTCTGTTAGACCCATTGCTAGTTAGGTTAGTTCAGAAATAATATCATTATTTTAATTACAATACAAGAACAGACTTGTAACTGGTCTCCTTGGCTCAAACCCTTATTGTTGCCAAAGTTTACTTTATATGTTCATCAAAATAATAATTTTAAAATACACTCTTGATGTCACTTCCCTGCAAAAACACACAGCCATGAAATTCTACTAACCCCAGGGAACATGTCATAATTCATATGATTTATCAGATCCCAGGCTACATTTTTTGCCTTCATACTCCTCACTGACACTCTTGAAACATCAACACAGGAGAAAACAACACACCAGGACTATATCATTGTTTACTATATGATATAAGCAATGTTCCTAATGATGATGTTACATAATGAATGAATCTTGATGAATTGTGATTGATATTATATTTTTGAACAGGCAGGAAAGAAGAATACACCTGTCTTATATGATTAGACTCAATTTTGTCATTTAAAGAAATATCAGTTACCTAGAAAATTAAATATTCTCTGATGAGAATACTTGATGAGAGCATTGTGCACATAGAGATATATATATTTTCAAAGATCAGGCAGGCATGGGACATTGGCTCTATCTCAAATTATGTGTCTTTGTACAAGTCACTTTTCACTGGGCCTTGAGTTTCTCATAAGTAAAACACATAGAGAAAATTTATACCTACCTTTAAAATCCCAAGTCTATGTAGTAGTTTGACAATCTGTCCATAAATGATTTGACACTCTGTCTTCAAAAGGGATAGCACAATTCCCCTCCATGTAAGTGTGGGCTGGACTGAGTGACTCTTTTCAAATGAAGAGAATATCGTAGACATGATAATATGTTACTGCTGTGATTACAATGCAAAAAGCTTGAGGCATCAGGCCCCCATTTTGAGTTCTCTTGCCCTCTCTGTTTTTCTTTTTTCTCAGGTAGCCTATAGAGATGACCAAATAGCGAGAAAAATAGGTCTCCAGCCAACAAGAAACTGATTCCTGTGAATCACTGATTGAGCATGGAAGTAAATTCCCCAGCCAGAGTCAAGCTTGGAGTTGATTGACCACAGCCTCAGCCAAGAGCTTGACTGCCATCTCCACAGAGCTACTATTAGACTGACTGCTAAGCCACTCTCCTAATCTGACTCTCAATCTGTGAGACAATACATGTTTGCTTTCTTAAGGTGCTAAATCTTGGGGTAATTTTTTATGCAGAAACAGATAACTAACACAGATCAGAATCCAATATATCAAATAATTCTATGACATCATTATCTTTTAAGTACTTCCTTATTCTTGATCCCTACACTCTTTTCAACGTCTAAAACAGCAAACTAATTGCTACTATAGATTTACTTTTTAACAAAAATTACTGAGTTTAGAAAATAGATTTACAGTTGCACAATGTAGATTTACACATGTATTACACTCTTAAAAGGATTTAGTTCAGTTCAGTTCAGTCGCTCAGTCGTGTCCGACTCTTTGCGACCCCATGAATCACAGCACGCCAGGCCTCCCTGTCCATCACCATCTCCCGGAGTTCACTCAGCCTCACGTCCATCGAGTCCATGATGCCAACCAGCCATCTCATCCTCGTCGTCCCCTTTTCCTCCTGCCCCCAATCCCTACCAGCATCAGAGTCTTTTCCAATGAGTCAACTCTTCGCATGAGGTGGCCAAAGTACTGGAGTTTCAGCTTCAGCATCATTCCTTCCAAAGAAATCCCAGGGCCGATCTCCTTCAGAATGGACCAGTTGGATCTCCTTGCAGTCCAAGGGACCCTCAAGAGTCTTCTCCAACACCACAGTTCAAAAACATCAATTCTTCGGCGCTCAGCCTTCTTCACAGTCCAACTCTCACATCCATACATGACCACAGGAAAAACCATAGCCTTGACTAGATGGACCTTAGTTGGCAAAGTAATGTCTCTGCTTTTGAATATGCTATCTAGGTTGGTCATAACTTTTCTCCCAAGGATTAAGCGTCTTTTAATTTCATGGCTGTGGTCACCACCTGCAGTGATTTTTGGAGCCCAGAAAAATAAAGTCTGACACTGTTTCCACTGTTTCCCCATCTATTTGCCATGAAGTGATGGGACCGGATGCCATGATCTTCGTTTTCTGAATGTTGAGCTTTAAGCCAACTTAGTTAATATATTTTCAATGAAAAGGAACTCATATGAATGCCAGTCAAGGTGCATAACAGAGACTCCATGCTGTTTTGCTGCTTTCTCAATTTGTGTATGACAGGCTAGTTACAATTACATCAGTGGATTGTTTTCCATCATTTTCACCAGTGCATTAATGAACGGCCATACGATTAAAGACAAGATCATACTGTTTGAGGAAAGCAAGGCAAACCATTTTAAACAAGTAGATGGAATTAAAATCATTCTAGCAGCACTATTTTCCAATCCAGTAATTGCTGAAACTACTCTGAAATGCTGAGAATATCCATATTCAATATGGAATATCCTCAGAGCCACCTTCCAAACTTATCTTTAAAAATGCAGTGCTTAGCTAATATAATTTCCTTAATTATTTTCCCATACTGGCAAACTGAAAATTTACAAAATAATATTAAAAGAAAGACACTATCTTCAGGGTTACTGTATGTCCATAGCTTTAACTCAGACTCTTTGCTTTCACACAGGCTTCCCAAAAACAAATCCATGGTAGGTCCACCTGCATTGTCTTCTCCATTTCTCCTCGTTTCATTAATCGTCCTTTTATTTAACTGAACCTCTACTCTAGATTATATACTATGAGACAAAGCCCAGTTCATATGAGACAAGGACCAGTTAGTGTCATGCCAGGCATAATGAGCACTGAGCTAGGAGCTCCAGTTCCAGGCTCACTCCATGCTTTCAAGGCCCAGAGCTGGGGGGTGGGACTGGGGTAGGGGGTGGAGGCAAGGGGAGGGGAGAGGGAGGAGGGAAAAGAGCACTGGGGATGATGGGGGTGGCCAACTTTTATTCAAAATTAATCATCAAAAATTTGATTTATAATCAAGTGGCTCATAATTGTGCCCCTTCCCCACTCTCTTTGTTCCCTAGTAAAGAAGTGAGACTTTTCATCCACATGAGTCCCCTACAGTCAAATGAAATATTTTTTAAACTTATATTTATCACACACACAAAGTCTTATATGAATGTGAACAAAAAAAACTGAAAGATAAAATAATTTTTTGTGCCCTTTTAAAGTCCACAGTTTTGTTACATTATAATCACGGTGTGGTTATATTTTGGCATCTTATATTTTCCCCTAGTGGGAAAAAAGATGAGCACCAAATTCCAAATTCCACTGGAAATTCATGGGTCTAGCCTTAAGGAATATTCTTTCTTCAGAGAAAAATGAGAGACTTTTCATGATTTTCTTAATCAAGAGTTAGTCAGCTATTTCCTACTGAGGCCTAAGACTTCCTGACAGCCTGATGACCTCTTATTAATTGATACCGTGACCTTTATGAGACATCAACATAAACTTAGCTCTAATTAGGAGTAGGTTGGAGAGGGCGAAACACTAGATTTCAAAAGCAATTATTACTATGGTATATTTGAAAATACAAACTCAAAAGACAGGTTGCAAAGTTCGAAAGAAACATTGCAAATGATTACAAAGAGTACAACTAAATTAGAAAGTAAAAATAGGCATTAGAAAAAGTGATTAAATATCCTAAAATCATTCACATATATATCACATCAAGAAGACTGAAACAACAGAGTTTTAGAATTAAGAGATTGGAAACTTCTTAAAATAGGAACTAAGATAATAGAAATAACTCAAAACATTTTTAATATTATCTGCTATATAATCAAGATCACACTGAAATACATCTTTAGAATTTCATTCACTCACCTATTTTTTGTATTAATAATAAGTAAACAACAATTCAGTGAGTATAAAAGAATTACTTTATTTATTAGATGATATTTTGTTAGTATTTCTCAAAAAAAGATCTTCAAATGAAAATAATTAACTTTACTAGAAGCTACTACCACATTCATCTGCCTGAATTTTAAATTATCTTTGCTTCTGCACAGAAGTAGCCACTTTGAGAAATACTATCAGGATAAGTCCTCTGTATCCATAATGCATCCTTTTATCCTAGAGCTTGATACAAATAATAATGATAATAAATTAAAACTAGGAAAATGTTCTGCCAAATTCTGAACTCTTTTTTAACAAGGAGTTGGGTCTATAATTGAAAATGTCTACTTGTTTGGCATCATATTAGTAAAAATCTACAGTTCAAAGAGGATCACCTTCCTAGTCTTTTTGTTCTATCAACAGATAAAGGGATGAACATCTTTAAATAAGAAGAAAAATCTTATATATTTAAAGTAAACTTTGAATGGTAAAACAAAAGAAGTGTTTATTTTCAATCCAGTCATAGTAGTCTAGTCCTTTTAATTATATGACCATAGCATCACTACAAACAAAGCTAGTGGAGGTGATGGAATTCCAGTTGAGCTGTTTCAAAGCCTGAAAGATGATGCTGTGAAAGTGCTACACTCAATATGCCAACACGTTTGGAAAACTCAGCAGTGGCCACAAGACTGGAAAAGGTCAGTTTTCATTCCAATCCCAAAGAAAGGCAATGCCAAAGAATGCTCAAACTACCACACAATTGCACTCATCTCACATGCTAGTAAAGTAATGCTCAAAATTCTTCAAGCAGGCTTCAGCAATACGTGAACCATGAACTCCCTGATGTTCAAGCTGGTTTTAGAAAAGGCAGAGGAACCAGAGATCAAATTGCCAACATCTGCTGGATCATCAAAAAATCAAGAGAGTTCCAGAAAAACATCTATTTCTGCTTTATTGACTATGCCAAAGCCTTTCACTGTGTGGATCACAATAAACTGTGGAAAATTCTGAGAGAGATGAGAATACCAGATCACCTAACCTGCCTCTTGAGAAATCTGTATGCAGGCCAGGAAGCAACAGGTAGAACTGGACATGGAACAACAGACTGGTTTCAAATAGGAAAAGGAGTACATCAAGGCTATATATTGTCACCCTGCTTATTTAACTTATATGCAGAGTACATCATGAGAAACGCTGGACTGGAAGAAACACAAGCTGGAATAAAGATTGCCAGCAGAAATATCAATAACCTCAGATATGCAGATGACACCACCCTTATGGCAGAAAGTGAAGAGGAGCTAAAAAGCCTCTTGATGAAAGTGAAAGAGGAGAGTGAAAAAGTTGGCTTAAAGCTCAACATTCAGAAAACGAAGATCATGGCATCCAGTCCCATCACTTCATGGGAAATAGATGGGGAAACAGTGGAAACAGAGTCAGACTTTATTTTTTGGGGTTCCAAAATCACTGCAGATGGTGACTGCAGCCATGAAAATAAAAGACGCTTACTCCTTGGAAGAAAAGTTATGATCAACCTAGATAGTATATTCAAAAGTAGAGACATTACTTTGCCAACTAAGGTCCATCTAGTCAAGGCTATGGTTTTTCCTGTGGTCATGTATGGATGTGAGAGTTGGACTGTGAAGAAGGCTGAGCGCTGAAGAATTGATGCTTTTGAACTGTGGTGTTGGCAAAGACTCTTGAGGGTCCCTTGGACTGCAAGGAGATCCAACCAATCCATTATGAAGGAGATCAGCCCTGGGATTTCTTTGGAAGGAATGATGCTGAAGCTGAAACTCCAGTACTTTGGCCACCTCATGGGAAGCGTTGACTCATTGGAAAAGACTCTGATGCTGGGAGGGATTGGGGGCAGGAGGAGAAGGGGACGACCGAGGATGAGATGGCTGGATGGCATCACGGACTCAATGGACGTGAGTCTGAGTGAACTCCGGGAGATGGTGATGGACAGGAAGGCCTGGCGTGCTGCGATTCATGGGGTGGCAAAGAGTCGGACATGACTGATCGACTGAACTGAACTGAATGACTATTTTTTAAATTATGAAAGCATGATAATGGACTTACAGGAGACTTGGAAAATACAGAACAAGGTTACATATAGTTTCATTATATACTACAATTATTATTTAAGTAGATAACTAAAAACTAAGATTTTTAGTTGCCTGTAGTTTCACTATATACTACAATTATTATTTAAGTAGATAAACTAAGATTTTTAGGTGGAATTTTAATATGAAACAGTCAAAAATTAATAAAATGAATATACAGAGAAGTAGAAGGATATAGTAGACCTGAAAAGCACTGTGAATCAATTCAGCATAATTAAGATTTATACAATTTTCATACAATGGCAGGATACAAATTCTGTGTAAGTTCTCATAGACTGTAAACTAGGAGACACTGGAACATATCCAAGAACATAAAACAAGGTGCAAAAATTTCAGACCATAGATTATTTAGAAATACAAAATAGATGAATAAAATCATTAATAATTGTATTCTGTTATGAATTAGACCTAGTTCATTTTACATAGTATGTGTGCACGCACGTTAAGTCACTTCAGCTGTGTCCAACTCTTTGCAACCCTATGGACTATAGCCTACCAGGCTCTTCTGTCCATGGGATTCTCCAGGGAAGAATTCTGGAGTGGGTTGCCATGCCCTCCTCCATGAGATCTTCCTGATTCATATAGAAATAACTCAAAACATTTTTAATCATCTGCTATATAATCAAGATCACACTGAAATACATCTTAGAATTTCATTCACACATCTATTTTTTTTTAAATAAAACCTGCATCTCCTGCGATTCCTGCATTATAGATGGATTCTTTACTTCTCAGACATCGGGGAAGCCCACTAATATATGACTTACTATTTTCTCATTAGTTTATGCTTCTACTTTCCATCATTGCATAAATAACAATACTAAATGCTGTTGCTAAAAATACAGAGCTCCAGTTTTGTTTGTGGGAATGTGATATGGTATAATCAGTTCAGAAAATAAAACTCTAATAATTTCATATAAAATTCAAATATTATATCTACTCTATGACTCAACAATTCTAATCAGAGGCATTTACCAAGAAAATAAAATCTATGTTTTAAAAATACTACAAAGTATATTTATAGTAGTTTATTTATAATAACACAGATATTCAGAGGGAAAGACTGATAAATGAGATACAGTATATTCACACAATCAGTTCAGTTCAGTCACTCAGTTGTGTCCGACTCTTTGCGACACCACGAGCCACAGCACGCCAGGCCTCCCTGTCCATCACCAACTCCCAGAGTCCGCCCAAACCCATGTCCATTGTGTCAGTGATGCCATCCAACCATCTTGTCCTCTGTCGTCCCCTTTTCCTCCTGCCCTCAATCTTTCCGAGCATCAGGGTCTTTTACTACTCAACAAAAAGATCAATTTACTCATATATGCAGTGACATGAATTATTAAAAAGAAACGTTTTCCTGAACATAACCCTTATAGTGTTATAGTGAATATAGTGTATTATTTGATTTCAAATAAAATTCTAGAAGAGACAAAATTGATCTGTAGTGAAAAGAAATAGGGACAGTGTTTATCTTTGGAGATAGGGGGTAGGATACACTGGAAAGGACTATGAGGAAACATTTTAAAGTGATGGCAATGTCCATATCTTGAAAGGAGTTTGCATTTCGCAATTGCATGCATTTGATAAACCAGTAAATGTATACTTGAGATTTGTACAACTCATTGCATATGTTATATAAAAATTAAAAATAAGGTAAATAAATACTGAATTCTACTTAAAGTATATATTCTAATGTATTTAGATAGAGGGATACTGATTTCTGAATATCATTTTGAAATACAATGGACATAAAAATGATAACAGAAGCATACTAAAATGTTAATGCTAAAATCTAGGTTGTGGCCATATTACTTGAAAGCTGTTCTGTTTGATAATTTTCACAATAAAATGTTAGAAGAAACTGAAGTGCCATTTATCTTCTAATCATATAACACATTAAGGAACTGATACTTTTTTAAAACTTCAGGTTAATCATTTTTAAGGTGAGAATAATACAATAACTCTCTTTTCTAGTTCCTTTGGTTTTCTCAGAATATGTTTTTCTTTTCCATAGCATTTGAGGGCAGGTATTTTGTTATTCAGTCGCTGAGTCACGTCCAACTCTTTGTGACCCCATGGACTGTGTAGCCAGCCTGTCAGGCTCCTCTGCCCATGGGATTTCCCAGGCTCCTCTGTCCATGTGGGATTGCCTCTGTCCATGGGATTTCTCAGGCAAGAATACAGGAGTGGGTAGCCATTCCCTTCTCCAGAGATTGTCCCAACCCAGAGATGAAACGTGACACTCCTGCATTATAGGCAGATTCTATACCGCTGAGCCACAATAAACTGTGGAAAATTCTGAAAGAGATGGGAAAACCAGACTACCTAACCTGCCTCTTGAGAAATCTGTATGCAGACCAGGAAGCAACAGTTAGAACTGGACATGGAACAACAGACTGGTTCCAAATAGGAAAAGGAGTACGTCAAGGCTATATATTGTCACCCTGCTTATTTAACTTCTATGCAGAGTACATCATGAGAAACGCTCGACTGGAAGAAGCACAAGCTGGAATCAAGAATGCTGGCAGAAATATCAATAACCTCAGATATGCAGATGACACCACCCTTATGGCAGAAAGTGAAGAGGAACTAAAAAGCCTCTTGATGAAAGTGAAAGAGGAGAGTGAAAAAGTTGGCTTAAAGCTCAACATTCAGAAAACGAAGATCATGGCATCCGGTCCCATCACTCCACAGGAAATAGATGGGGAAACAGTGGAAACAGTGTCAGACTTTATTTTTCTGGGCTCCAAAATCACTGCAGATGGTGACTGCAGCCATGAAATTAAAAGACACTTACTCCTTGGAAGAAAAGTTATGACCAACCTAGATAGTATATTCAAAAGCAGAGACATTACTTTGCCAACTAAGGTCCATCTAGTCAAGGCTATGGTTTTTCCTGTGGTCATGTATGGATGTGAGAGTTGGACTGTGAAGAAGGCTGAGTGCTGAAGAATTGATGCTTTTGAACTGTGGTGTTGGAGAAGACTCTTGAGAGTCCCTTGGACTGCAAGGAGATCCAACTGGTCCATTCTGAAGGAGATCAGCCCTGGGATTTCTTTGGAAGGAATGATGCTGAAGCTGAAGCTCCAGTACTTTGGCCACCTCATGCGAAGCGTTGACTCATTGGAAAAGACTCTGATGCTGGGAGCGATTGGGGGCAGGAGGAAAAGGGGACAACAGACGATGAGATGGCTGGATGGCATCACTGACTCGATGGAAGTGAATCTGAGTGAACTCCAGGAGTTGGTGATGGACAGGGAGGCCTGGCGTGCTGCGATTAATGGGGTTGAAAGAGTCGACACGACTGAGCGACTGAACTGAACTGAACTGAACTGAGCCACCATGGAAGCTCCCTTGGTTTCCTCAAACTGTTTCTCTTTCCCATAAAATTTTAGGGCAGTGATGGCAAAACTTTTTGCTGACATCAGCATTCTTCTGTAAACAATTTACAAAATAGGCTATGATTCAGGGTTTTTTTAATATAAATTATTTTTATTGGAGGTTATTTACTTTACAATATTGTATTGGTTTTGCCATACATCAACATGTATCCACCACAGGTATACATGTGTTCCCCGTCCTGGACCCCCCTCCCTCCTCCCTCCCCGTACCATCCCTCTGGGTCGTCCCAGTGCACCAGCCCCAAGCATCCAGCATCATGCATTGAACCTGTGCTGGTGACTCGTTTCATATATGATATTATACATGTCTCAGTGCCATTCTCCCAAATCATCCCACCCTCGCCCTCTCCCACAGAGTCCAAAAGACTGTTCTATACATCTGTGTCTCTTTTGCTCTCTTGCATACAGGGTTATTGTTACCATCTTTCTATGAGATTCATATGAATTACAATCTAATATAATTTGAGATAGTTCATTGAAAAAAATCTTCAGAAATTCAACATCTTGGCTATTTTTTCACTGGATTTCTACCATTAAAAGCCAGTCATTAAAAGTAAATGGTGCTTTTATATAACATATACTCTCCAGCTCAGTATTAATGCTGAATTTTATAATTTTGTGTATGATAAACTGAACACTTTTTATACAAAAAAGATTAACATTAGGTATTCACCAATGGTAAAAGCTGGATGCACATAGACCTGCACAGTCTATTAGAGTAGTATATGTTGCTGCTGCTGCTGCTGCTACTGCTAAGTTGCTTCAGTCGTGTTCGACTCTGTGCCACCCATAGATGGCAACCCACCAGGCTCCTCTGTCCCTGGGATTCTCCAGGCAAGAACACTGGAGTGGGTTGCCATTTCCTTCTCCAATGCATAAAAGTGAAAAGTGAAAGTGAAGTCGCTCAGTCATGTCTGACTCTTCACACCCCCATGGACTGAGGAGCCTACGAGGCTCCTCAATCCATGGGGTTTTCCAGGCAAGAGTACTGGAGTGGGGTGCCATCGCCTTCTCCAGAGTAGCCACTAGTCACATGTAACTACTTAGTATTTAGCACATGGCTTGTCTGAATTGATATGTGTTGCTTATTATAATATATACACAGAACTTTGAAGCCATAATATGTAAACTTTTTGATCTTAGGTTAAAGTGATTTGTTGTTTTTGTTTAGCCGCTAAGTTGTGTCTGCCTCTTTTGGAATCACATGGACTATAGCCCACCAGCCTCCTTGGTCCATAAGATGTCCCAGGAATGCTGGAATGGGCTGCCATTTTCTTCTCCAGGGGATCTTCCTGACCCAAGGTTTGAACCCGTGTCACCTGAATTGCAGGTGGATTCTTTACCATTGAGTCACCTTGGACACCCATATTGAAGTGATACTATATGATTAAATAAAATATATTATTTAATGAAATAATTAAATAAATAAGTGAAAGTCACTCATTCATGTCTGATTCTGCAACTTCATGGACTTTACAGTCCATGGAATTCTCCAGGCCAGAATACTGGAGTGAGTAGCCTTTCCCTTCTCCAGGGAAGAGATGGTTGGGATCTTCCCAACCCAGGTCTCCTGCATTGCAGGCAGAATCTTTACCAGCTGAGCCACAAGAGAAGCCCAATTAAATAAATATTATTATTTTCACCTTTGTATTATATCTTTTTTAATATGGTTACTATAAAATTTTAAATTATTTGTAACTGTAACATTTCTCATGAAAGTGTACTTGGCAGAAATTATATGATTAAGCAGGACAGGACAATTTCTTGATTTTTGATACAGGAAACAGGATGCTTGGGGCTGGTGCACGGGGATGATCCAGAGAGATGATATGGGGTGGGAGGTGGGAGGGGGGTTCAGGATTGGGAACTCATGTACACCCATGGCAGATTCATGTCAGTGTATGGCAAAACCAATACAGTATTATAAAGTAAAATAAAGATAAAAATTAAAAATAAAAATAAAAATAATAAATAATAAATACTATACAAGGAAGAAAAGAAGAATGGGAAAGAAGATGTAATGAAATTTGATTCCCTGAAGCACCAAAAATCTTGACCTTGATTCACATTTATCAATATTTTATATGTAATTTTGAGACTTGTTTCCTACCTGTTAGAAAATAAGAATTTTTCTTCTCTTGGAGGAAATCCAGTTAAATCCAATAAATCTTATTCCTTCTTTTTTTAAAAGAACAGAAATATCATAAGGAAATTTCTGAAAGTTATCTATGAGCAACTTCTATGAGCAAGTTATCTATGAGTACCAACCCTGTACTTAAACTGCTTGTTAGTGAAATCATAAACATCTCTTGGTTTAAATCTCTGTATCTAGGTTTTCTGAAACTTAAATTGAATTCCAACTAACATCCATTGTGAATTAAATTCTTAATCTTTTTGATCCAATTTTTTTGATAGCACTTTCATCTCTACTTTAAATGTAAATTGTGCTTGCAAAATTAGAATTATTTTACAACCATATGCTTTTTCTAACATCAATCTTTTATTTCTGTTCTTGTCTACATAGTTCTTATTTAAATCTTGGGAAGTTCTCTCTGATAAGATCACCTTACCTTCTTAGCTTCAAATTCTGTTCAGTCCAGCTCACAGTTTAATTCAGTTCAACAAATATTGACTGAGCCACCCTGTTAGACACTAAATTAACCATGTTAAAGAATATCATCTCAGTCACTGCTGGCTAACATCTTCACAGATCAAATCAGATCAGTCACTCCTTGACATTAAGCTCAAAGCTATGTTATAAGGAATTTTATTTAAACATTTTGGAAATTCTCAAGGACCTTCTTCTTGTCACTACAGAACTATATGAGAGTATATCAAACTAATGTATTTGGAAATGTAGCTGGTTGACTGCTAGTAAAAAGAATACAATAATCTTCTATTTGTTTGGTACATCACATTTGTAAAACACTTCTACAAAGATTGTCTCTTTTTTCTTTGAAATATCCACTGTTGGGACAACTTGGTAAAATACAAATCTTTAAGATTACTTCTCCCTAAGCAGGAGACATTTAGTCTGTTTTCTTTTCTATAAATGAAATTCTTCAATTCTGCATTCTCAAAGTCCTGAGGAATGCCCTGGAATCATCGTAGGCTTTACTCTTTCAAGAATAAAAGAAAAACATTCTTCCTCTTAATAGATTTACATCTGTTTAATATTCAATATGTTACATGAAATGCACATCAATTTGTTTTAATTAGAATTGTGCCTCTGGCTCTGCATCTCTTTTTCCTTGATGATTCTCACATATGAACTGGGCAGGTTTAGACATGCATGCATGCATCCTTCAAACACACAGTTTCTAATAGAAGGCACCATGCTAAGCACTGTGGGACAGAAACGCATTTCATAATTTCAGATTCTTTATGGTCTTAAAATATGGTAGGAAAAATTAGCTGTGTGGGCAAATTAGGATGCATGTACTGTATGGAGAGACAATAAATTCAATACCAGAAGTAAAGCAGAAAACCTAACTTCTACTGGGCTTGTCAGAAATGGCTTGTGCTACAAACATGTGAAATAGGTTTGAAAGGATGGCCAGAATTTCAAGAAACAGAAAATAAAGATATTACCTTCCAGTAAAAGAAAATTGCAAAGCATAAAAAAATGATAATAAGAACCTGTACTTTTAATGAAGCCTACAGGCAAGGTAGAGAATCTTTGTAAAAATGGTAGAGTTGAAGCTAGAATTATCGTAAAGTGACTCAAATGCAAGCGACAAAATAAAAACTATAAAAAACAAACCCAAATGTCAAACTAGATTTTGTATTTTAGTCACATGGAAGTAACTAAAGGTTTTAGACCTCAATTTCAGTCATGTTTGTGTGTGTGTATAATTGTATCTATAATTGCATCTATTATACAATATGTAATACAACTATGTAATACTCAGTGATGGTCAAGATGTGAGATAACAGACTTACTAATTAATGCTTGGAGAATATGTGACTCACTGCCCCTATTTTGAAGGGAAGTTAATCAGTATCTATAAGATTTTTTAAAACATATATTCTTTTACTCAGCATTTCAAATTTTGGGGATTTATTCCATAGAAATACTGGCATGGGTATATAAAGTTATACACAAAACTATTTACTTTGATAAAGATGTGTTTAGCAAAAAGAAGGGAAATCTTGCCTACTCATCAACAGATAAATCAACTAATGAATTCAATTAATAAATTATGGTACATCCACAAAATATTAAGAGTTTAAAGATAGTTCTATAATTAGTAATACACAAGGTTAAAGTATATTATTATACAGAAAAGGCCAGTTGTCGAATTTTATGTGTAGTATGGATCCAGTTGTCTAAAATATAAAAAAAAATTCATCCTTCTCTCTCTAAATATATATGTATAAGTATTCATTTCCTTAAAAAATATGTAAGCTCTTATTATATGCCAGACATGGTTCTGTATGCTAGAGAAACTACAGAAACAAAACAGACCAATCCTTGCATTCGTGCAGTTTCTATTATAGACAAGAAAGCAAATAAATCAGATAATTACAATTTTGTATCAGTCATGATGACAGAAATTAAGAGAGGAAGAAAGTGAGTACTATCTTAAGTGTGGTATACAGATGCGTTATTCTGAAAAAGTAACATGTAACAGAGACTAGAATGAAGTAAACCAGGAGCTATGAGAGTATCTTTGGGTAGACGACCCCCATACTGAGCAGTTAGCAGTGGCAAAGTCTCTGAGTCACTACCCAAGAATAAAGAGAAGGTCAATATTAAGGGACTGTAAACCAAGGTAAAGGTGGTAGAGAAGCACAGACCATAGTTTACAAAAATGTATGCTGCTGCTGCTGCTGCTGCTAAGTCGCTTCACTCGTGTCTGACTCTGTGTGACCCCATAGACGGCAGCCCACCAGGCTCCACCTTCCCTGGGATTCTCCAGGCAAGAACACTGGAGTGGGTTGCCATTTCCTTCCCCAATGCAAGGAGGTGGAAAGTGAAAGTGAAATCTTTCGGTCACGGCCAACTCTTCACGACCCCATTGACTGTAGCCTACCAGGCTCCTCTATCCATGGGATTTTCCAGGCAAGAGTACTGGAGTGGGTTGCCATTGCCTAAAACTATAGAAAATATCAGCTATGTAACAATGGCTACTATGTAACAGAGACTTCCATTGAATGCACCTACACAAAACTGTCTTGCTTTAAAGTCATGGAATGAACTTATAAACCACTTGAACTCTAGTAGTGTTGATTTTTTTTTTTTTCCTGACAGACATGAAGGCAAATCATAAGAAAGGTTTCAGAGTTTCCGTGATCTGGCAGAAAGGAAGTGGGAGGGGGTTGAGGGAGAAAATAATGCCTATCTGAAATCTCTTCCAGATAGTCACAGAGATTTTAAACTAAGGACTACAAAGTATCAAGCCAGTACAGTGAAGGTTAAATATGAGCTCCTACTGCCATGATTTATCCACTGAAACAGCTGGGAAACTTCCTCGAAGTAGTTCATATATCACAGGAGTAAAGGCAGTGAGTCTGACTGTGTAAACACACCTCAGGGCTGCTACTGTTCCCATTAACTGTCTGTCTCAGTTAAAGGTCTTCCATTAGACAGATTCCTGCTGTAGCTTAACTAACACAAAACTGCAGGTGCAGATAAAAATTTGAAGGAGACCTATAGGTTAAGAACATTCCTGAGAAATTTTTCAGAGGAAAGGAGGAAGAGGAGTTCTATGACTTGACTACTTTAAAATTTGATATTTTGGGGTTTTCATGTCTACTCAATATTTTGCTATTTAATGCGGTGGCCATGGCTGTAGTCAGTTATGAAAGATGTTTGTTGTTGTGGAAAGTCTCTAGTTTTTATATCTGATCAGTGTTTTAAGAACTTTTTTCAAATTCCTCTTAGAAACAATAGTCATGAGGACTGATATATACAAGTTTAGACAGACAGACCAACAGATAGAACTATTTTTAAAAAGGGTCAAATTTCCAAGGTCCAACTGTATATGAAACAACATCACTCAATAAACATTCACTTGCATTTACTTTCAGTCACAAAAACAAGAGCATGACACTTTGGAAAGCGTGATAAACATGATACTTAGGAAATTCTTATCTGTTATATGTGATTCCTCTTAGAAGATCTATGCTGGCCATTCTACTTGACGAATGCAGGATCCAAAGACCACATGTGTGGGCACATTACTGTTTGAACAGGGGCACATTTCTGCTAGTTGATCTTTGCAGAGGGACTGTTTTATCTCCTAAAGCCATGTTTCCCTTGGGCATGCCTGCGTTCTCAGTCGCTTCAGTTATGTCTGACTGCAACCCCATGGACTGTACCCCATCAGGCTTCTCTGTCCATGGGATTTCCCGGCAAGAATACTGGAGTGGGTTGCCATTTCCTCCTCTAGGGGATCTTACCAATCCAGGGATCAAACCCATAACTAACTCCTGCGTCTCTTGAATTGCAGGTGGATGTTTTACCCAGTGAGCTACCTGGGAAGGCCACAGTTTCACCCAGTCCTTTCCAAATACTCTCCTGAATATACTTTGGGTCACAGCAGCAACAGTTGGGAAGTGTGAACTGCTCAGGGATTATGCATCCCATTCCCAGGAGAAAAAGGGGAAAGATTCTGTGTGTCATAAGAGTAAGAATATTTATATACATATAATTTCTGCTTAATTAAATGTTGCTACTTATTCAATAGCTTTAAATCAAAGTTACTCAGTAAGACCATTTTTTAAATTTTATACTTTACCTTTCTAGCATTCATATATCTACAGTTCTTCTACAAAGAACATTTTCTTTCTCTTTCAAGAACATATAAATTTATATACGATAATGTAAAATACATGTGCTCATATAACTCAAATATATGCATATGTTAAAAAACTTATTTCAAGAGGATTACAATAATTTTCTTTTAATTCTAAATTGACAAAAATATCACAGTCAAATCACTTTTTTTTTTAAAAAAAAGGATGACTTGAATAAACTTTTTCATCATACTTTTAGGTAAATACCATTTTTTTTTTCAAATACAGATTTTTGCTGTCCTAAGAAGTTCAGCCTATGAATAGGAACGTACTGTTTGATACCTGCAAAAGCTACCTCAATAAACTTATATCAGCATCTACCTATTTATCTTCCTGGATAGAAATCAATACCTATGTGTGCATTTTGTTTTTCTTTGATACTTCAGTTATTCTCACGGATAAGCTTAACTGACATCCCAGATGTTTTACAGAATTCAGTCTCTTTTCACTTTTTGCGACAAAATACTGTTGATCACCAATTTCTCCCTGAAAATATACTTTTTCCCACAGGAAATATGCTCTCCTGATTTGTATTATACTTCTCTATTTTTTTTCTCTCTCTCAAACTTGTTTCCTGAATGATTTCCCTTGTCCCTTAAATGTCACTATTCTTCAGATTTGTCCTAAATTATCTTTTCTTTTCCTCCCCCTCCGTGAACTTATCAAATTCCAGGTCAAAATCTGCATTGCAGTGATTCTCAAATTTGCAGCCCTGGGCCTCAAGTCTAAGTTCAGGAATATGTTCTTATCCGAAACCCAATTTTTCTGTCCTCACTGCTTCAGTCTGCTCTTTTGCCTATATTTTATAGCTTTGTCAACAAACTACACATCTCTTTGGAGGGCCAATGTACACACTGAGGGATCATCTTTATCTTCTTCCACATTAATATGCACTTTTCACATTTCTCCCCTCTGCCTTCCAACCTGCCACTAAGCACTTTCATTCTACTACACCAAGTTCTTTTATATGCCCTCTTCCTCTCTGTCCTGACAGCTTGCTGCTTCAGGATTTTTTTTTTTTTTTTAATGTATTGCATTGGTTTCACCATTATCCATCCTGTATTTGTTAGGAGAGGGCATCTAATTCTCTGGCCTTATGTTTCCACATGAACACCTCCCAGCAAAAGTTAAAGTGCCGTCCCCTTCCCAGCAAGGGTGGAATAATTTATTGATGAGGAGTTTGGAAGGAATAAAGTCAGAAAACTCAGTTTAGCTTTTTCTTCTGTCTTTCACAAATGGGCCTTTCTTCAGTATTGGGGATTTCTCCATGCAGTATTTGAAATTTCTTTCTGAAAGAAGAGGCCTGATCATTTTTTGTGGAGGAATAAGACTGATTCTGGGGTAAAGTGTTAGGAAGTCATTTTGTCCACACATTAAACCTCGTAATAATTTTTATCTTTATCCTGAGTACATGTTTCAGTGGGTTCTAAATTCTGGTGGGAAAAATGAATAAACAGGACCTCCAAATGTTCACCCTGTCTTATTTAAAAATATTTACATTGCTCCTGCTGACTAAGGATAAATTATAGAATCCTTGGCACAGAATGCAAAGCCCTTCACAATTTGGCACAAATATATCTTTCTCTAGGTTCATCTCTTGAAATCCCATTCAAATATTCAAAATTGCAGTTAAATCATACTTACCTAAAACTCCTAAAAAAAAATTCTCTCTCTCTCTCTTTTTTTTTTTTCTTTCTGTACCTGTATGGCTTTGCCTTTGCTGTTGGTCTGCCAGGAATGCTAGTCCCTTTTTCTCTGGATGATTCTTACTATTTCTTCAAGATCTAGTGTAAATGTCACCATATTATGCATAGAAGCTTACTCTAATGTCAGAGACAGAATTATTCACTTTCTTACTTTCAGTCCTAAAAACAATGTTCTTTCACGTTTATGTTAACTTATCACCAGCAGATAGGATAGTGACTGGCAGATAATAGACGGGCAATAAATGTCAAATGAATGAAGCTCATTTCATTCCACTGGTGAGATGCAACACTGCAAATTTAATGAAGATAGTCAAAAGTATTATGGTTAATATGACATATTTCCTTTGTAAAAATAATAACATGCTCGTTTTCATATTTGTATCCTCAGTCTACTTGCAACCACCATGTAAGAACTACAGGCTTTTTTGGTAAGATTAAAAATTTTTAATAGGAAACTCTGATAAAATATTAATTACATTATTCTCAAGAAATCTTTTTTCCTAACTTTCTTCAAAATTTCTCAGTCTTCTGCATATTATAACATAACCCTGCTAAGAACTATGAGTCAAACTATAATAATTAAATCAAAACTTACAATGCTGAATCAAGATTCACTCAGCAGATTTAATACAATGATAATGATTTTGAAATAATCTGAGCTTTCATAGTGTAGCGCAGGTTCCTTTTTATTTACCCAATGCTATTTGAATGTCAAATTTGGGTAATGCATCATATTAACAAACATCAGCCACCCTCTACTCCCATTTCCCTTAACATAAGCTGATGTCAGACTTTCACTCTGAGTTTTAAAAACTGTTTATGAAGTTTACCAATTATTTGGACTTTACAATACACCAGCCACTTGTTTATTTACTCTTTCATCCATTCACAAATGTGCCAGGCACTGCACTAGGTACTAGGCATAGAGAGTGCTAAGCAGATCAAATAATCTCAGACTTAAAATCTAGAAGAATAGATATATATTGATCACACTAAGAATGTTTGTGTCATAAGAAAAACTAAGCACTGAAGGTAGTCAAAAAAAAAAAGCAAAAGAATAAACAGTAGGCCCGACTTCACTTTCATTTTTATGCATTAGAGAAGGAAATGGCAACCCACTCCAGTGTTCTTGCCTGGAGAATCCCAGGGACGGGAGAGCCTGGTGGGCTGCCGTCTATGGGGTCGCACAGAGTCAGACACGACTGAAGTGACTTAGCAGCATAGTTCTTACGTTTAAGAACATTATATTGTAAAATTGTGTGTGCTCCAGCATGGCCGACTCTGAGACCCCATGGACTGTAGCCCAACAGGCTCCTCTGTCCATGGGATTGCCCAGGCAAGAATACTGGAGTCACTATTTCCTCCCCCAGAGGGCATCTTCCCAACTAGTGATCAAACCCGTGTCTCCTGCATTTGGCCAGCAGATTCTTTACCCCTGAGCCACCTGGGAAGTCTAAAGTTAGTAAGAGAGAAAAAGATGTAAAAACAAACAAATAAACAAACACATTAAGAACAGTCTAAAAAGACAGGGTAGACAAATTCTAGGAGAAAGGTGTAACAAAGAAGTATATTAACATAAAAGTGGAAAAGATTTACCATGGGTTGAATTTAAAAGACTCTTACTCCTTGGAAGGAAAGTTATGACCAACCGAGATAGCATATTAAAAAGCAGAGACATTACTTTGCCAACAAAGGTCCGTCTAGTCAAGGCTATGGTTTTTCCAGTGGTCATGTATGGATGTGAGAGTTGGACTGTGAAGAAAGCTGAGCACCAAAGAATTGATGCTTTTGAACTGTGGTGTTGGAGAAGACTCTTGAGAGTCCCTTGGACTGCAAGGAGATCCAACCAGTCCATTCTGAAGGAGACCAGTCCTGGGTGTTCATTGGAAGGACTGATGCTGAGGATGAAACTCCAATACTTTGGCCACCTCATGTGAAGAGTTGGCTCATTGGAAAAAACTGTGATGCTGGGAGGGATTGGGGGCAGGAGGAGAAGGGGACGACAGAGGATGAGATGGCTGGATGGCATCACCGACTCCATGCATATGAGTCTGGGTGGACTCCGGGAGTTGGTGATGGACAGGGAGGCCTGGCATGCTGCGATTCATGGGGTCGCAAAGAGTTGGACTCGACTGAGTGACTGAACTGAACTGAACTGAACTGATGGCACTGGGAATTAGAGGTCAAGTCGATGGCCCTGGGGCTTCATTTGTGCCTAGATTCATTTCCTCAAAAGTGAATGATGACTTATGTTAATCTGTGAGTTGCCGTTTACAAGTGCTAATATGGATGTAAGCGTGAATCATTTCAAGTCAAGTTTCCATAAACCAATGATAGATATTTGAGCTAGAAAGCTCCTCTCCATGGAAAAAGGACAAATTATAAACAAACATTCTGATGAAATATTTCATTATGTTGATCCAGTTGCATTACAGAGAATAGTGTCCATCACCCACACACATTTCTCAAAATTTTATTTTTCTGAAGACTGAGAAAACTCTCCAGAGTGATGCTAATGTTATAAATGTGACATATAAATGTAATACAAGTAATAAGAAATCTTGTGAATAGCACCTAGGAAAGTAGACCACTGAGATAAAATTATTTTATGTATATCTGTGCTCAGTCTCTTCAGTCATGTCTGACTCTTTGCGACCCTATGGACTGTAGCCTGCCAGGTTCCTCTGTCCATGGGATTCTCCAGGCAAGAATACTAGAGTGGGTTTCCATGCCCTTCTCCAGGGGATCTTCCCGACCCAGGGGTCAAAGCCAAATCTCCAGCATCTCCTGCACTGTTGGCAGAGTCTTTATCACTGAGCTACCAGGGAAACCCATTTTAAATTAATATGTACATTAATATAAAATTTATATCTGTAAAATGGAAGCATAAAGCCATGTAGCTCCCTTTGAGAGGGAATGGAGGTGATGACAGTGCACCCCGAAGGAATTGATTTTGCTGATCAAAAAGCTTCCTGTTAGGTACCAAAATGTAACATCTGCCTGTGATATAATGGACCAATAATTGAGGCACATAATATATTCTCACAGGGGCTACACTGCTGTTTTATTTATTCTTGACCAACTATGAAGATAAACTTCACTAAATACATGTGATATCCTGTCAATTCGAGATAAGCATATTTTTTCTTGGACAGATGGCTGGTGAGTGAAACACCTGGGTCATCTCAGGGCTTTAAAATTATAACCATAGTGGATACGTGATCTCAGAAACATGTCCACTTAGACTGCAAACATTCTTCTCAAGACTTTGCATAGGCAATAGTTTCCCCTCCTTTTCTGCCCAGATGTAATCTCCCATCTCATTTGCTTATAAAACCATTGTATTCTGCATGACAGTTTTATATTTATAGATCATCCCATCACAAATTTCCTATTCTCTGCTAAAGCCTTATTAGCCAGTAACAAAATATTATGCCATTTATATTTCCAGTGGGAAATTCTTAAAACACAGGATGAGCTACCCTCTAGAACATATTTTTAATGTCACCAATTCTTTATCTCACAGTTGGCACACTGCAGATTTATTACTTGCACATGTATGTTTTTAATTACAACATTTTATGCTTCTTTTCAAGATGTTTTGTACATATTCCTAGGAACATTTACTGTATGTTTGCTGAGGAGCTTTCTAATAATCATCAGAATAATCACACCTTTTTATTGTTCAGCTCCTTCTAATAACTTCATTATGCATGCGTGCTAAATCCTTTCAGTCATGTCCAACGCTTTGCAACTCTATGGAAGGTAGCCTGCCATGCTTCTCTGTCCATGGGATTCTCCAGGCAAGAAAGCTGGAGAGGGTTGCCATACCCTCCTCCAGGGGATCTTCCCGGCCCAGGGATAGAACCCTGAGTCTCTTAGGTCTCCTGCACTGGCAGGCAGATTTAGTGCCACTAATGCCACCTGGGAAGCCCCAACTTCTTTATAAAAACTACTAATATGTATTTGGTTCAGTCAGTTGCTCAGTCTTGTCCAGCTCTTTGTGACCCCATGGACTGCAGCACACCAGGCTTACTTGTTTGTGTTAATTTTATGATAACAGATTGTCTCTGGTGCTTCACATGAAATAAATAAATTTCATTCTCACAATAACCCTATGAAAGAGGCACAGTTATCTCAATTTAATTACAGACGATTACATTGAGAACTAGAGTGGTTAACAAATTTGCCTGAAGTTACATAGGTACCAGAGTCAGAACTGGAATCCAGGGAATCTTTCTCTAGACCATCTGTGTTTTTGACCACATATCTAGACTGCTCCCATATGACATGAAATGATTTATGATAAAGCTTAAAACTTGGTTTTCTATGACTTGCCTTTCTGCTTTTCAAATGTTCAGCTCTGTCCACATCAAATAGCTACCAGAAATGTATTCTTTTCCATCAGGTTGGTGATAGTTATTAAATATGACATATACCATATATACATATAAACATATGTATGTATTTTTGAAAGGTTAATACATGAAACACAAAATTAAATAGCATATAGCATTATGCAAAATGCAAACCTGTTTATTAGTTACTCTTGAAAACCTGTAAATAATTTTACTAAAATCATATTGACTCTGAAAAATGATATATTGCTATTACTAATAATATATATAAGGTTATCACCCAGAATTTCAACTTACACTACACAGTTCTACCTTCACTCAGCAGAAATATGCTTTTGTTCCAGTGTGCAGCATTTATGTTTCATGACTGACAATTATCTCATAATGAAAAACAAGTCACAATTAATAAAAATAAAAACTAAGACCTGGTAGATTCATTTAATGATTTAATGAACTAGGAGAAAGTTTTATGAAAAGACCTATAAAAGAAAGAGACTCAATATCCAGTTAGAATCAACATTCATGAGGCTTCAGGCCCCTCAGGGGTAAGGAGAGATCTATTCAGTTCTTCACATTTCCCTCTTTCTGTAAAGGGAATTTACTTTCAAAGAATATCACGGTTAATGCATCTGTTCCCTCTACACAGGCTAGAAATATTTTTGTGAGATAACTAATATGTTGTGAAAAACACTAGCAGAACAAGATCAGCAATTATTCATGTTGTATCCTCACCATATTTTAATGTCTGGCTTATAATTAGAGACTTATGCCAAAGAAAACAAACCTTAAATGGATATACCATAATATTAATAATGGTTAACATCCCCAAATACTCATGACATGATAGGAATATTTTAAATCCATAACACCTATTATCTCATTCAGTTCATACCACAGCACCATGAAATCAGCACTAGAATTGTTCCCATATTAATTCTGAGGAAGGAAGCACAGAAAAGTCAAATAACTTGAACAAAGTCATACACTAATTACTGGGGCTGTAAACACAACTGATGTCACTCCAAAGCATTCATCTCTGACCACTTTTATAGACTGCTTTTTCATTCATTCTATTTATAAAGGCTTGATCTAAAGGAGACCAAACCAGTCAATCTTAAAGGAAATCAACCCTGAATACTCACTGGAAGGATTGTTGTCAAAGCTGAAACTAAAGCTCCCATATTGTGGCAACCTGATGCAAAGAGTTAATTAATTGGAAAATGATGCTGAGGAAGATTGAAGGCAAAAAGAGAAGGGGCAGCAGAGGATGAGATAGTTAGATAATATCATTGACTCAATGTACATGAATTTGAGCAAACTCCGGGAGATAATGGAGGAGAGAGGGATCTGGTGTGCTACAGTTCACGGGATCGCCAAGAGTCAAACACGACATAGCGACCGCACAACAGCAATTGATAAAAATTTATATCCAATTCTGCACTATTATGAATAATGCTATAATGAGCATGCTAGTATTCACACTTTTTGAATTTGTCCTATTATTTCCTTTGGCTAAAACTCATAGAGTTTTTTTTTTTTTTTTTTTATAAAATTTTTTATTTTTTTTTAAATTTTAAAATCTTTAATTCTTACATGCGTTCCCAAACATGAACCCCCCTCCCACCTCCCTCCCCACAACATCTCTCTGGGTCATCCCCATGCACCTGCCCCAAGCAAGCTGCACCCTACGTCAGACATGGACTGGCAATTCAATTCTTACATGACAGTATACATGTTAGAATTCCCATTCTCCCAAATCATCCCACCCTCTCCCTCTCCCTCTGAGTCCAAAAGTCCGTTATACACATCTGTGTCTTTTTTCCTGTCTTGCATACAGGGTCGTCATTGCCATCTTCCTAAATTCCATATATATGTGTTAGTATACTGTATTGGTGTTTTTCTTTCTGGCTTACTTCACTCTGTATAATTGGCTCCAGTTTCATCCATCTCATCAGAACTGATTCAAATGAATTCTTTTTAATGGCTGAGTAATACTCCATTGTGTATATGTACCACAGTTTTCTTATCCATTCATCTGCTGATGGACATCTAGGTTGTTTCCATGTCCTGGCTATTATAAACAGTGCTGCGATGAACATTGGGGTACATGTGTCTCTTCTCATAGAGTTTTAAATGCTGCAACAAAGAGCATGTACACTCATCTTTATCAGGATTATAGGTGAAAAATGCTTCTTTCTACTGCTGTTTTAATTTGTATTTTGTATTAGAGAGGTTGAGCATATTTCTTATGTGGTTTGCAAGAATCCATTTGCACAGCTTTTGAGTTTCTCTTCCTAACTCCACCTTAAATGACATTAAAGTGGTAGCTTGAAATGGATCTTGGATAAAAGTGTTTACACGTTGGAAAGCAGTATGTGATAGAAACCAGGTTTGTTGGCTTTGGTTTGATTTTGGAGAACCTCTTATAAGCCCACCTCTGTATATACCTCTGTGTAAAATGGCCATTTTTGTTCTTATTTTGAATAGACTATACATAATCTTTGTTGAGAGAAAAGTTCTGCTGTGTTTGCTTATTTCTTATTGACTTTGAAAATAAATGTTCCTACCGAGTAAATTATTAAGAGGGGAAAACTTTTGTTAACACCGGTGATCATTATTTGAAACCTTGACCGCACAACTTAGACATTTGTTCAAAATGATATAGACAAAATCTAAAGTGAAAAACAATTTCAATTTGAATTTCTTCAGTTCACTGGAGCACTGCAGTACACCCGGCTTCCCTGTCCAGCACCAACTCCCAGAGATTACTCAAACTCATAACCATTGAGTTGGTGATGCCATCCAACCATTTCATCCTCTGTCATCCCTTAGAGTTCAAATAATTTATCAGACATATGTTAAGATGATATTTTAGGTTTGATTTAAAGTTTTTTTTTAAGTTTTATAACAATAATTTAAAGTTTTATAATAAAAGCCTGTGCACATATATGCCTTTTAGAAATGCTATAGTATAGGTTATATAGTATAGTATAGGATACAATATAGTATAGTCAAACCCTTTGACTGTGTGGATCATAACAAACTGTGAAAATTCTTAAAGAGATGGGAATAGTGACAACCTGACCTGACTCCTGAGAAATCTGTATGCAGGTCAAGAAGCAACAGTTAGAACAGGACATGGAACAACAGACTGGTTCCAAGTCAGGAAAGGAATACGTCAAGGCTGTATATGGTCACTGTGCTTATTTAACTTATATACAGAGTACATCATGCAGGATGGAGCACAAGCTGGAAGCAAGATTGCCAGGAGAAATATCAATAACCTCGGATCTGCAGATGACACCACCTTATGGCAGAAAGCAAAGAACTAAAGAGCCTCTTGATGATGTGAAAGAGGAAAGTGAAAAAGTTGGCTTCAAACTCAACATTCAGAAAACTAAGATCATGGCATCCAGCTCAATCACTCCATGGCAAATAGATGGAGAAACAATGGAAACTGAGAGACTATTTTTCTGGGCTCCAAAATCACTACAGATGATGACTGCAGCTATGAAATTAAAATATGCTTGCTCTTTAGTAGAAAAGCTATGATCAAGCTAGACAGCGTATTAAAAAACACACATTACTTTGCCAACAAAGATCTGTCTAGTCAAAGGTATGTTTTATCCAGTAGTCATTACGGATGTGAGAGTTGGACTATAAAGAAAGCTGAGCACTGAAATACTGATGCGTCTGAACTGTGGTATCGAAGAAGACTCTTGAGAGTCCCTTGGACTGAAAGGAGATCCAACCAATCCATCCAAAAGGAAATCAGTCCTGATATTTGTTGGAACAACTAATGCTGAAGCTGAAACTCCAATACTTTAGCCACTTGATGCGAAGAACTGACTCACTGAAAAAGACCCTGATGCTGGGCAAGACTGAAGGAGAGAGGAGAAGGGGACGACAGAGGATTAGATACTTGGATGGCATCTATCTGATGTGATGTGATGGAGATGAGTTCGAGTGGGCTCTGGGAGTTGGTGATGGACAGGGAATCCTGGCATGCTTCATTGCATGAGGTCACAAAGAGTCAGGCTTGACTGAGTGACTGAACTGACTGATAGTATAGGAGATGGTAAAGAAACCCTAAAGTTCTGCAATAGCATAGACACCTCAGGTTGTAATAAGAAAAATATAAGCAAAATATTTGGTTTTTAACATTTTTGTTTTATTTCTTCCTGTAAGTACATAACATATGCAAGATATGAAAGGTAAAGGGTTATAATTTCATTGTCATATACTTTAAACTGCAGTAGGATTATGACTTCATGCAAATATTGCATATTAGAAAGAGTGGACTGAATTACTAACAGTCTGGATAACTTGCTATGTAACTTTAAATTAGTAGGTAATATCACAGTTATTGGCTCAACAATATTACTGAAGATGTATGTGTGCATATATATATATAGCAAAAACTAGTTTGGTTATGAAATTTAAGATGAGATATAACTAAATTAGGTAACAGAAAACATACTGGATTTGAACTTCACTTTACAAGATTATCTTGAGTTTTTTAAGGAATTTGATTGCTATCATGTTTAATATACCCTTAAATTTCTATGCAAATGCATTGAAATACTATAAAATGGAGAACAAGTTTTGCCAGATTTTTAGTTAGTTTATAAAAGTAGACTATACAAGATTTTAAATTTTCATTATATAAGAATAAAAGAGCATTATTTCAGGACAAAGAAATTGAAATTATTTCAACAGGAGAATCTCCAAAGCCAAGTGACCATAAAATTCACTTATGCGTAATTTTACTATTACTGGTCAAGAACAATCAGAAAATAAGCTACTCCTGTATTTTTCCAAAGATATTTTTACAGATTAACCATCAGAGAAAAGTCCACTCTATTTCATTTTGGATTTATGATTTAAGAACCTGACACGTTTGAAAAGTGCCTTATTATTGCTTTCAGCATGCTGTTTCTATTCTGTCTGTTTTCAAAATCATTAAATCATATTTATGAAGTGACCATACACATCACTAGCAATTTTGATAACTGCTTTTCTCCTGCCTTAGGTCATTAGTGGACTGAACGTTTCAAAATGAAATAAAACATTTTATGCGTCACGGAGTAAGAAATGGACTGAATCAAGGAACATGGTTCTTGGTGTACTCTGCTATTGCCTGGGGCTAACTCTCATTTCCAGAACTTTGTTTAACTCTGATCCTTTCCTGAAATGACCTGATCCTCTTTTCCCTATCATATTTTAACTTCACCACTTTCAAAGGCCCAGTTGAAGATCTTATTTTCTTGACTATTTCAACCATCATTAATTACCACTTTTGCATCTCTAACTCCAGACACTCAGAACTATATCACACATTATAATAGTTATGTATATTAGGTTTTGAATTCATGAGATTTTGTTTAGTTATATTAGTATCATTTCACTAACAAAGTGTGAATTCCAGTAGGCAAGGGTTATGCCTTATATATCTTTTTATATTCATTATTCCTGAACACCTCCCTGTCACTGTCAAGCACAAACAATGTCTATCCTATCACAATTTGGAGCACCTGGCAAATGCTCACTAACAGCTTAATAGACCAAGTACAAATGAATCAGGTGCTTTTGTTTGTTTGTTTTTATCTGTTTTAGCAATCACCCAATCCCACTGCAGCTTTTTTTTTTTTTCCCCCCCTGGCCATCCCACATGGCTTGCGGGATCTTAGTTCCCAACCAGGGAATGAACCAGGGCCCCCACAGTGAAACTAATGAGCCCTAACCACTGGTCCTTCTAGGAATTTCCCATGCAATGAATTTTACCTTACAATTTCAGATAGTTTTGAAAGTAGCACTGTAATTTTTAAAGTGATATTGAAAATCCAGAACATTTTCGTAAATGTCTCCAAATTAATTCAGCTTCACTCACTATTAGGCTCCCTAATCAATTTCATTCACCTTTCTTAGATTAGTTTCACAGCAAAATTTTTTTACCATTTAGTCTCCTGGATTCACACGTGAGGATTTACAAGGACCAATCCAGTACAACCTTCACCCATGGTATAGTCTTTGTTCACACACATACATGTACATATGTGAATACCCACATGCATCAGAGCTCAGCTACTTGTTCTCTGAGAAAGTGTTCCATAGGACTCAGACAAAAAAGAGCCTCACCCACTTGAAGCCTACAGTTTTAACTGAGGTTTTCAATTTTTTGGCTATTTGGAAATTACGTTTCTTTACAATATAAATACCTCCCAAAGATATTTTTTTTAATCTTTTAAAACATAAGTACTTCAGATCTCTCCCAAAGCAACAACCAGCTCAGAATAACTCACAATGGTCATGGTCATAAAGGTGGAATATTTGGGAGACCTTAAATAGGATTCTGCTTAAATTGCTGGGGAAACAGGACTAATCTTACTTCTGAGTGGATGGAGGAAAAACAAGCAGTAACAGAACCAAAGAGAAATTTGGCTAAAAGGCGGATATAAGTGAAAATGAAAACCAGGTAAACTTTTTTTCTCAGCCTGACAGTAGGTACTGAGGACAGAGAGGGGAAGAAAGAAGTTTAGCTTACAAATTATAAGCATATTTTGGGAGAGTTTTATTTCTCTTTGTGCATATAAAGTACATATTTCAATATTTTATAAATATGTTTCATTGTTCTAAAAATGCAAATAAATACATAAAACTTTCTTAGGCAGTTGTCTAATGAATATTTTAAACAGTAAATTTAATTACCCTACAACTTAAAGTAATTGGTGTTGATCAAAACAACTATGTTAGCACTGAATTCAAGTGTTTGCTTGCAAGAAATTCTTTCCTTTTAATTGTCTGTCACCTAAACAAAACCCAAGGCATTTTGAAATAAAATATGTTCGTATCCTTCATATAGATTTAAAAATTAAAATTAGATTAAATGAGAAAAATAGGACTGGAAAAGTGCCTCCAGAGGTCATTTAGTCCATTTCTGCTTCTGGCAATCTTCACTTAAATCATTTCAAACATATGGCTAACTATCTTGTGCCATCTTTGTTAAGCAATCCTAGTTCTTGGCTGCTCTCATTAATGATGTGTATGCCTACGAACTGGTTTAACCATTCTGCCTGATGTAGTTAGTCAATAGTGTTAGCTACTTCATCTAACTCAGTAAGATATCCTTCAGTCAAACTGCATATGTATTTATCTGACTTAGCTCATTTATTTTTAAGACAATTAAAACACTTAAACAAGTGCAGGTATGAAGAGACAGCCTATAAATCAGGTTCTTCCTTAAGCTCACTAAATAATTCCTGACCTGATTTTAATCAAATTTTACTCAACCTTCTCACCCTGAAGCAAAAGACTAACTATATTCCATTCCCTAATGGTCTTCAGTAAGTCTCCTTTTCCTCTGATCTTTCTTTCAGCAAAGTAAACTGAAAAGTCAAAGAATAATAAGCCAACAAAATGTAGGAGTAAATCCAAGGAGCCATTTGGTGCATTTTTTTCTAAATCAACACATATTCAAAAGAACAATACTGAATGATAGCGATATGCAACTAAAGAACACATGTCAAAATGTTTGCTACTTCTTTACATGTTAGTGGTTCTTTTAAGAAATAAGAATTTTCCAGACTTGTCTTTGCCTTTGTTCCTTTTCATATCTTGTGAAAACAATGAAAAAGAGTTTTAGATTTGTCTTTTTAAAAATAACATTTCTCCCTTAAAATTTTAAACATGTAATTTTAAGATGAATTATTCTTTCTAAGATCAAATTTCAGATATTACTCAGAGCCTGAACCCTTAAGATCATAAAATACTTGGAGTGCACTTGACCCAAATATTTACAAGGGAAACAGAGGAACATCGTTTAAAGTTATACCATCTAGACCAGGCATTCCCAAACTCCAAATTGCAGAATCATGACTGTTCCTATGCTTTAAAACTGTATAAAACATTTGATCATTATTGATCATATAGAAACCATTATTAAAACTAATGAAATACAATTACCAGCAGGGGGACAGCAGTTTCTCAAATTAAAGATTTTAACCAGAAAAAAATATTATTTTTTTGTATTGTTAACAAATAATCCCACAATATGGAATCATTGAAGTACCTCATGTTCAAATATACCAAAATAAATCTGAAAACCTGAATATGTCTTAAGCTGTTAATTTAAAAAAAAAAAACACAATTTTAAAATTGTGTTCTCAATCTGCAATTGTAATTCTCAATCTGTTACTGTTTTGTTGAATTAACAGCATGCAATTCTAGAGAAGAGGCTTTTAAGTGAGTCCAACCTGTGATAATATCATAAGTTTCTTTCAGGGCTGTAGCCAGTATTGTAGAACAAATAATAATGCAAAGGCAGATACAAATTATTCTCAGAGGCATGAGTGATCTTCATGGTGAAATATTAGAAGTGACATTATGAAATACAAATAATGTGACTGAGAGCTCCTAATTTTCTGATACATGGCAATATGTTCCCACTCATTAAAGTCTAATTTTAGCATATTGACAGTCAACAACTTTGCAAAATAAGACATCTAATTTCAATCTTATAATATTCTTTAGTGATATACACTTGCGATATCTCATAGATGCTAGAAAGAAAAACCTTCAAGTCTGAACTGACGATCCCCCAGCACCCCCCACCACACACACACACACACACACACACACACACACACACACACACACAGAGCTCTAGAAATTCCTATCTCAGTGAACAGAGCCACAGGCAACACAGTTTATCAGGTCAGAGATGAACAGCCATGCATCATGTCAAATCGCAATCCTGGCAATTCTTGCTTGCAAATATCCCTGTGTTCTCTTTGTCTCTGTCTCTCTGTCTCTCTGTCTCCCTCTCCTCCCCTCCTCATCACTATTTCAACTGTAAACTATTGCATTAGCTTGCACTATACAGACTCCTAAATGATCTACGTGAATGTTTCACCCTACACCATTTTTCCTCCAGTTTGATCTCTCTGCAGGCAAAATGCTTTCTGTAACTTGAAAAGCTAGTGCTGTCACTCTCCTACATACACTTCTCCAAATACCTCTCATTGTTTAGTGAACATGACCTTTATTACAAAGACAATTTGCTTTGTGCCCGCCTCTTTAGTTTAATGCCACTTTTTCTCTTGTTGAAAAGGTTTGCATCTAGATGACATATCTAGCTGTTTCTTTTCACCTAGAACAAGAGTTTTGTTTTGTTCTGTTTTGTTTTCCTTAGATCCTTCAGATCTCAGCTCAAATATGGTTCTTCTGGATAATCATCCTTCCTGGCTGCTCTAACTAGGTGAATGTTATTTGATATAGTCTTCCATACTTTCATATTTGCAAAGTATCCATTCTCTTTGCTGTTAAAACATAAGCTAGATGAGGAGATTCAATACCTATCACTATTCTTGGCATATGGGTTGGTGCCTATTAAATGCGTGTCAAGTATTAAGTGAGAGCTGAAGATACATAAACAGATTATTTTCCATATATGTTATATAATTCATGATACTGTGGGGCTATTCTAATTATTTTATTTTCCCTCCCCCCTTTAATATGATTATTTTATTATTTGAAATTATTAGTGACTTCGAAATTCACCATTCCTAGAATCAGTTGCGTAAATGATTGTTCTCTTTTATTCCCCAATATCCAGATCTCTACTCCTGTCATGTCTTCTGCTTATTCTTCCCACCCTTAACTATCCCTAGTCTCATTTTATTTCAAGAGCCCTGTCAACCTCTTTTTTTCATTATTGCAAATAAAAATTGTAAAATTCTCCAAACCCCCTGCATATTTCAAGTTATTAACATTATTTTTTTCCATTCTTGATATATACTTGCAAGTTTATTTATCAAGAGTGGCATATCAGACTCAGTAATAAGAATCTTCAATATCCCAATTTATAAACAAGTTTATATCCCATTAAGTCCCTAGCACAGTACACTAAATACATTACAGGCACATGATATACACTATAAAATATTAAGAAAAAATAAGTGTTCCTACTGTAATTTAGTTTGAAGAAACAAGTTTCTTCTCTCATTGTTAAGTCTTTTACCCTGAATATGCAAGTATTTTCTATTAAAATGCAAATGTTCAAATCAATTTGTTTATTGTATCCTTAAAGGATTAAATCAAATGCAATTCTTAACCCTCATACTATACCTGCTAACACTTTAAAATTTGACATTGACAAGTTAAAAACATCTTGATAAAAACCAAAAGATGTAAACCAGTTATATTGTCAGATGATTTTTATTGCTAGTAAAACTGTTTTAGTTATAATAGTCATCATATTGGAATATATCTTTGAAAGCATTCTTTTTTTGGTGGTAGTCTATACAAAAACAATCTAACAAAATATTTGGAGGAATAACTACTTTCTAAGTGGAAATTCTTGTATGCTATTCTTTTTCAGCCATTGATAACTATGTATTCTAAAAAGTCTTATTTATTGAACTAGAAAGATTTTTAAATTTCAAATATGTGATTATTATCCAGACCCACAAATTTCACTGGATATTCATTTAAATGTTGTAACTTACTTGGATAGGTCACATCTTTTTAAACTGGAGCCTGTGGTTAAGGGTGTTTAAGTCAAGTTAGATTTTGAAGATTATTTATACAACCATCTGTTCCTTTGCAGTGTACATTGGAGCCCATAACGTCAATGTTAACCAAGTAAAACTTAGACACTGAAAGCTGTGAAAAGAAACTCACTTAACCAATTTCATATCCTAACAGTACAAACTTATATCTTCAATAAAAAATATTTTGGATAATTAAAGTGTATCATATTTTTATCAAATATAATTTATTTCACAGTAAAACAAAGTTTTAGAAATTAAGAAACCAAACCTGGTTTCATTCATTCTACACACATTTTCAGAATTACGTTAAAAATTTTATGTAGGCTCAGTAATGTATAAAATATCCAAACACATCTCAATTAGGTTTATTTGGCAAGTTGCATTAAATTACACTGCCCTTCCTTAAGAATCAGAATACCAATCCATACAGGACTAAGAACATTTTTTAAAAAATTTAATTAAAATATATCCCTGTAAAACTAACAATTTACTAGTAAGTATACAATTTCACTTGTGAATATAGCTTCAGTGGGGGAAAAAAGGGCTAATGAAGTGATTCTCAAACTTTAGAATACATAAGAATCATGTAGAAAACATTACAAAACAGATTGCTGTATCTTATCCCCCATTTTCTGATTCTGTGGGTCAGCTCAATAACTTCTATTTTCAACTATTTCCCTAGATGATGCTTATCCACTGGTTAAGGAATCATCTTATTCTTCTGCATTGCAAATGAGTTTCTGTAAATATTATTCAAAATACATATATATATATAAGGCACACTAAGAAATAGAAAATTTTACAACCTTTTTTATAGGAATTTGTATTCTTTTTTTTATTTCCCTCTTATCATAATTCTAAGTCTAATATTCAGTCTGTAAAATCAAGATAGACTAGCTGTGTGAGGCATTATTCTGAATTGCCACAGAACTTTGTTAATCCTTTGTATCAACTTGTGCATTGAAGGCAAAAATTCCTTGATTTCACAACTATTAAGTTTTTAAATTCTCTTTCCTCTAAACATTGTAATCACACTATCATCACATTTATGTGGAGATTATATTTCAGTCTGTACTTATTTTACATGGGTTTCCACATAACATTTTTGCATTTTAACACTACCTTTTTTCAGAATTACCTTAAAAAACGTCATTGGACAAATGGTGAGAAATATAGGAAAAGAGAATAAATAGGAAAACAGGACAATAATACCTCTGGTTTTAAGCCTTTTCTTATCTTTCATGGTCTTATGATAGACAGAGGCCACATCTTTTAGAGAAGGATTCACAGTGGGATGCTGAGAAGGTCTCTCAGGAACCATACAGTACCATTCTTGGTAGAGTGGCTTTATTTGTATTCCCAGCTAGTCCACCTGAATCTGAACATTTTTCACAGTTACACTGTAGACCGATCAATACCATTATTTGATATCCATGGGGAGCAGGGGGACACCCTCTGATACTTTCTATTTTTAAACAACTAAAGTTGTTTTATATTCCCTAAATCATATTGATCCATGAAACTAATGATAGTTTTACTAAAGCTCCCTTTTGTAAACTCTGTCACAGAGGAAACCTTGGAAAATTACAATTAACGACAGGGAAAATGTTGGAAATCTATTTTCCGTGTAACTTTACTGCCAGCTCCTGCTATGTACAAAATAAAGCAAGACCCACATGTTTTTCTCCCAGGGTTTGGATATGGCTAGACTGGTGCAGTGGCAATGAAGATGGCTTATATTTATACCTCCAGGGTGCTTTAACTCCCTCCCAACTAATTTGCCATCTTGTCCATTATGAGAATGAGCTGTAACGACTGAATTGGCATTGTCCCCATTTTTCCATCTCAGCAGAAATTTTAAAAGGTGGTTGTCACTATATAGACTCAAGTGATGCCATCTGCTTTCCCATTTGGGGAAATGCAAATAAAAATGGTGGGGGAGATGTTCAGTATTTAATTAGAGGTGGACTGTTTCCCCAGTCTTCTCTAACTTGACATCTGCTAGTTCATACACTGGATACTAATAAAAAGGCAGAAAATGATTCATGTTCTCTGTTTTGGAGAAATACTAAAATTAGGTTGTCCTTTGAGTATAATAAATACACATTTCCTTATTACATTAGACTAAATACAAGAGTTATCATTCATGTGAAATATATTAGAACTCTTAGAACACAATTTAGTTCTTAAGGAAGTAGTGTTATTACATAATATAAATCTAGATTTCTAGGCAGGTATATTTCTGAAACTATAAAATAAAATCCATATTTAAAACAGTTTAATAATTTTAATTAATAATAACTGCCTTACTTTTAACTATCTATCTTACCTAGGTATACATGTATGAGTAATTATTGATCTATAATACCAAATAAAAGCTATGCAATTACTGTTACAACTTTAAGGAACACATAATGTTTATTATAGTAGACTTTCACGAGTGTTGAATGTGTAGTTTATCCAACTACTAGAGATAGTTTTTTCCTTATAATTCAAGATTCCTACCATTGTTTTGACTACCACACTAATGCACAATTCAATAAAGCAGTGTGGTTGGGAATTAACAGGCTAATAAAAAGGACTTTAAAGGTGCATTAAATTAGAATTTAAATGTCTCTTGCATTTGCAGCATAAATGCTAATAAAATATAAATCTGTTATTAACATTTTATCGTCATGAAAATTAACAAAAACTAAAAAAATTGTTGAAGATTTGTCAACACAAATCTACAAGATGAACAGAAAAGAACAAAATTAAAATGTGAAACAGGTGTTAGGAAGGAGAAATAATTTTAGGAGAGAGGTGAAGAGAAATAACTTATATATACACATTTTGTTTCCTTTCAAAAAGATTCAGTTTTATTTTGGCCCACAGGCAGCCCAGGATTTATCTTTAATGAATATAAAAGCCAAAAAAATTTCCGTCCTTTAAATGACATTAAACTAGGCTACTCTGTTCCAGAGACAATACTGTGTCACACATCACTGTTCCCCTAATGTAACGCTATACCATTTGTGTTAAATATGTGCTGACAATACAACCAGGCTTGATCATTAGGATCATACAACCTGTTAGCTGTTCCTTAATAATACATTAACCTATTCAGAATGTTCACTGTTTAAGTCATAACTGTACAGATCTAATTGTTACATGCGACTGGGAAATTAAAATGATGATCTTCTGAGACAGCTCTTTTCAAAATTAATATAATAATTAAAGAACAATAATCTGAATTATATTCTTGCTGGCATATCTGAAGGCTTTTAAGCCTTCATAGTCAGATTTTAAAAGTGACGCTTCTCAAAAAGAATATCAAAATGGTATACTTTCATTTGTTTAGCTATATGGAAAAGAAAATGTTTAGGGTTTCAGGGGATAAAGACTCAATTATTAATATTAAAATAAACTGTTTGCATTTCACCTACAGGGACCATATTTATTGTGATGTACTAAATGAAAGTGTATTAAAAATTTAGTATAGGAAATCGAGAGTTTGTCCACACACTATTTTGAAAAGCTGAAATAATGCAGCATGTTACATTGCAGTAAAATTTGAATAAAAATTTTAAGCCTTTATATAGTATATAAAAATTATAGCATAAAATTTACCATCAACTATAACAAATATTATTTCATTGTAGGTATTACTAGAGTGGTCACTTGCCAGAATAAATGACAAATTTGGTAGTATAACTTTGTTTTTTACCTTCCCTTAATATATCAGCTTGCCCGTGTTTTAAAGTATTTTTGAATAGCAAGAGTTATCATTTGTAAGTTGTCTTGGACAGCTGACAATTCCAAAGGTGCCACATTCTAAGAAAACCAAATAAAGAAATATCTTCAGATTCAGAAAAAAATGACTTGAAAAATATTACTTATTATCCTGATATTAATAGTGTTAGTCACACGGTTGTATCTGACTCTTTGAGATCCCATGGACTATAGCCCACCAGGACCCTCTGTCTATGGAATTCTCCAGGCAAGAATACTGGAGTCGGTAGCCACTCTCTTCTCCAAGGGATCATTCTGATCCAGGGATTGAACCCAGGTCTCCTGCACTGTAGTCAGAATCTTTACCATCTGAGCTACCAGGGAAGCCCATTAATATTTAACCATATAATAAGTCAGATAGTCAAAAAGTTCTACTTTTTAAAAAAAAATATTTAACTAAGGATATTATCAATATTAAATTAATTAAATATTAACACAGAGCTTTCAAGAGATACTTGTGGTTCTCATTAAATATGCAAATAATTTTGGGCGTCCTAATTTAGCAAAACACAGAAGCAGTTATAGTAGATAACATAAATTCTCTAAAGCATAGTTTTTATATGATATAAGCATAATCCATAAGCTCCTAATTGTTTTCATGAAAATTTATTTATAAAATAAAAATAAAAAAACAAATGCATACTTAACATTATCCATATCTCCCTCATAAAAACAATATTTTAAAAGTGAGAAAATAGAAATTTGATGGACAAGATATTTAATTTTTATTTTTACCTATTTACAACAGGTGCCTTCTGGATTCAAAGTATAAAGTTGCTTAATGGTTAAGATGTTTGATAAGTGGAGTCTTGTGAATAGCTGAGCAAATAGATCCAGATCATAGTAATATATTATAATTTATAGAAGGAATGATCATATAAGAATGCTTAATTCATTTAAAAAATTCCTTACTAAATGGAAAAATTCTCATTATAGTACTGAGCTTGATTGAAGGTAGTTAACTATTACCTTTTGGAAAATGGTCTGCTTCTTTTAACAGTTAAGATATTTTACTGTGGGAAAACACAACTGATCATTTTAACTTTTTTTTTTTTTTTTTGGTGTACAGTTCAGGGGAATTAAGCACATCTTCATTGTTCTGAAATCATCACCACCATCCATCTCCAGATTTTCACCTTCCTAAGCTGACATTGCGTGTTAGTTGCTCAGTCCTGTCCAACTCTCTCCAAATCCATGGACTGTAACCTGCCAGGCTCTTCTGTCCATGGAATTCTCCAGGCAAGAACATTGTAGTGAGTAGTCATTTCTTTCTCCAGGGAATCTTCCTGACCCACAGATTGAACCTGAATCTCCTGCATTGCAGGCAGATTCTTTACCATCTGAGCCACCAGGGAAGCCCCAACCAAACTGACAGTATATACAGTATATACTGTATATATACCAATATATACAGTGTATTAAACAGCAACTCTCTATGTTCCCTGCCTCAGTCTCTGGCAATTACCATACTATTGGGTTAGCTAAAAAGTTCACTTTGGTTTTCCATAAGATATGGAAAATCTCGAACAAACATTTTTTTTGGCCAATTCAATATATCTGTCTCTATGAATTTGACTGTTCCAGGTATCTCATATAAGTGAATCACACAATATTTGTCATTTTGTGACTGGCTTATTTCACCTAGCATAATGTCTTCAAGATTCATCTGTTTGAAGCATATGTCAGAATGTTATTCCTTTTCAAGACTGAATAATAGTACATTGTATCCATATATCACATTTTATGAAATAAGATATTATTGACATTAGGACAGACTCAAACAGAAATTCATGTAGTTAAACTATGTGCAATCATGTTAAAGTAGTAGATGACTGAAACTAAAGAATTTTTAACAAAACAATGAATTTACTGGATATGCTAAATTATCTGGACTTTCCTTTTTTAAAATTCTTCAAAAGACCATGGCAGCTAATGATGATAAAACATTAATTTCACCTCAGAACTGGTGATGGTCTCAGTTTAACAAAGTGGAAGAAAGGCTTCCACTTTACATAAAATCAAAAAGATCTATTTAATTTTACTGGGTAGATTTCACCTGTACATATACACTCAGTGGCAGATTAACAAATCACATTAACGGACATAAGGGAAAAGGAATATGTAGAAAAATAGGAAAAGTCATATATTTAAACTGCTAAAATCTCCCCTAGTATTTTATTCTAAATATATCTTTAGAAAAAGTTTAATCTTATCCATCTGAAAGTTTTTAGATGAAAGTTTCTGTGAATTTTTTTTCAGAAAGTTAAATGGAAAAACTATTAAAACTATTGGTTATTTTTGTTTAGAGTATGAATGTTTCAGTGCTACTTAATATGAAAGTTGCATTAAAATTTGTAGTAGTACATACATTGTAAAATTACTGTGAGGTTTAGACCTAAGAGTTTGGAACACTGTCTGGTTTAAATGTGTTTTGTCTAATATATATAATAACAGTGCTAATCAGACCACAGACTAGCAACTCTGCAATACTTGTCAGTCAAAAGGAGTTTGTTGAAGTTAGAAGCAACTCAAATTCAAAATTAATTTTGAATTACTGATTAATTTTAAAAATTAATTTTGAAATGCTCTTCCATAAAGGGAATAGTGCATTTCCTCTGTAGAAAGATCCAAAAAGAAATATTTTCACTTGAGCAATTGAGGGGTGCTAACTACTAGTATCAAATGACTAATTAATTAGCATTCAACAAACCTATAATTAGAAAGTATTAAATATGGTCTGTTCCAGAGTGATTTTATAAACCTAGCCCAAGGAATCAATCGGTCAAGAGGGTAGTATCTGTTTTTAGTTGGAAAGTGGCACTTGTCAAAGTTTCCAGGAAGAATTTGCAAAAATGTCAACTCCTTTGAAATCAAGCCAAAAGGAAAACTAACAAAATTTCAGATGCAAACACATTTCATTTCTCTTTTCTCAGAATTCATCAATTGGATATTGAGGAAGTTCATTTAAAATTTAATTATCCAAGTTTTCCTTCTTTTATAACTTCCCCTGATGTTTAATTACCCCATATTTGTTGATTATTTTCCTTCTTTCCTATGAACATATTAGTATGCAACCATAACTATGTTAAATTACCTTTAAAAACACATAAAAATCAGTGGAGCATGCTGTTTTCCTCTTCACATGAAGTCTGCTCTAAATATATTAGAATATTTTAACATATTTGGGAAGTGTTTATTTTAGCCCCAATTCTAACACAGCTTGGGGTGAATGAACCTGTTAAGTGGAGCCTGTGCTTCTCTGCAAAGCATTCTGGATTACAATAAGGTGTATCCAAGTTGGATTTTTTTGACTATTGATTTACTTGATAAATATTTTCAGAATGATGAGAAAACATATAGGACTTTTAATTGGCTAAAACTAGATTTTTTATTTCTAATATTTTTACAGCAATATTGCTTCATTCAGAAGATGACCATGCCAAAGTATTTCCTTCATAAAAAATGTAAATCAGTTTCCAAAGCACATTCTATTATTTTAAAATTCATCTAAAGGGAATGATTTTTATTACACATTAATCACTTTATCCTCTCTAATACTACGCCAGACCAGCCTACATGATCTCCTGATATTTTGGCTTGTTGTCCAGAAAGGAATGGTCTGAGGGTTTGGCTCTTTTGTGAAACTGTCATATGTACCATATGTGAAAGATCATGCATCCTTATCATTTTGTTTTGTTGGCACTTATGTGTCAGTATGTTTGCATTATGTGTCTTTCTGTGTGTGAATCAGAGAAAAGCAAGTGGAAGACTGAGAAGAGAAAGATCATAAGGGAAAGACAACCTTATCCATTCTACTTTCTAGACATGATAAAAGCATTCAAGAAATGTTTGTCAAATGAATACTAATTTGGCCACAAAGCTAGAATTGTACTATAAATTGAATTTGAAATTTGATAAACTCACCTAAATAAATACTTAATTCTACCCCTCTTCATTTAAATGAGCATTTAATTTTACTGAAAAAATGGTAGTGCTTTTATCAGTGATATTAATTTTCTTTGGTTTATCAAAAATAATTATTTCTTATTTCTATATTCATTCATTCATTCATTCAATAAATTCATAGAGGACTTTCTACATTGCACTGTGCACTGAGGATATGTTTTGATACTGAAATATTTAAATAAATGTATTAAATTCATCTTAACACTATCATACAAATAACTGTAATAAGATAATATTAATAAGGCTGTTATCACTATAGGCTAGATCTATATCAGAAATCTGATTCTGAAACAAAAAATGAGCATTTTTTAAAACAAGATAACCAGTTAAGTATCAGTTAAAATTATTGGTTTTATACAGACTACTTCTTGGTAAACTTTTTTGTTAATGTATCAGCTAATCATAGTAATGGTATTATATTAATAACAACAGAAGACTAAGGACACTACAATTGTATATAAATTATTTCACAGAAAGTTATTTTATTTCACTGTATAAATTAGTTATATAAATAATTTCATATAAGTTATTAACTGAGCATCTCTACAATGTGCCAGGCAGAAAATATACAAAAGTGAACAAATAAGTCCCCTATTCTTGCTAGAAGAAGCTTACCTCTGGGAGACAGACAAAAATATATATATATATATATATACACACATTATATAGTATGATATAGGAGAAGGCAATGGCAACCCACTCCAGTACTCTTGCCTGGGAAATCCCATGGACGGAGGAGCCTGGTAGGCTGGAGTCCATGGGGTCGTGAAGAGTCAGGCACGACTGAGCGACCTCACTTTCCTTTTCACTTTCATGCTTTGGAGAAGGAGATGGCAACCCATCCAGTGTTCTTGCCTGGAGAATCCCAGGGACAGGGGAGCCTGGTGGGCTGCCGTTTATGGGGTCACACAGAGTCGGGCACGACTGAAGCGACTTAGCAGCATAAATGGAAAAGGCATAAAATATTATTTATAAAACATGCTGCTGCTGCTGCTGCTAAGTCGCTTCAGTCGTGTCTGACTCTGTGCGACCCCATAGATGTCAGCCCACCAGGCTCCTCCGTCCCTGGGATTCTCCAGGCAAGAATACTGGAGTGGGTTGCCATTTCCTTCTCCAATGCATGAAAGTGAAAAGGGAAAGTGAAGTCGCTCAGTCGTGCCCGACTCTTAGCAACCCATGGACTGCACCCTACCAGGCTCCTCCGTCCATGGGATTTTCCAGGCAAGAGTACTGGAGTGGGGTGCCATTCCCTTCTCTGATAGTGATGTATAGTATAGTATGTTTAATATATTAAGGAGAAAAAAATTAGAGAAGAGGAATATGGGGTTGAAATTTTAAATTGGGTGGTATACGAAAGACCTCACTGGGGTAGCTTTTGTGTAAAAATCTAAAGCAAGAGGCAAATTAACCTTAGTGGTGTGAGACAGAAGCACAATCCACACCAAAGGAAGAGCAAGCAAAGACCTTCAGGCAGAAACAAGGCTGGCTCATTCAAAAGCCAGTGATGAGGCTGTCAGAGATGGAGCTGAGTGAAAGAAGAGGAGAGGTAATAAGAGATGAACTCAGACATAATGGTGACTGGGTGTCATAGGAACTTAGAGACCTTTGCAAAGAATTTGACTTTGTGTATGAAATGGAAAGCACTGGTAAAGTGTTGAAAAGAGCAATAACATGATCTGAACAATTTTTAACGATCCACTCTGTTACTTTGGAAAATATGAAAACACTGTGTATTTTGATATCACAGACCACGTTGGCATCCATGAAAATAATACACTAGTAATTAAAACCCTTCCTGAAATCTCAGAACCTAAACACATCTTATTAAGTCAGTCGAATCTCTGTCCACTTCATATCTGTTTGGAAGAAGGTAATAAATCACCAGTCAAACAGCTGGGTATATCTGAACTTTACATGTCACTCAGGTCACAGAAGGATATCACTATCTTCATCTCCAATCCTGCCTACTATCAGGAAAAGGCAAAGTGAGTTTGCAGAAAGTAAGAAATTCTTTCTAAATAAATGACCAGTGACATTTACAAGGCAAGTCACATTATTGGAAGATTATTTGCTTTTATTCATCCTTTGGGATATTTAAACATTATCTAATTTATCAAAGGTTAGTCAAACATAAATCTTTAAAATGATAATGATTATCAATATAAAACATCAAAGTATTTTTAATATTTCATCAAGTAAGCAAACTATAAAATCTATTCAGATCTTTTCTCTATTTTTACAAAATAAGATGGTAATCAATTACATAAACAATATCTCATTGTTGGAGTGTTTTGCCCTTGAATTACTAAGGATCCTAATACGGGCTAAAGTAAATTATCTTTCACATTATTAGAAACTGTCCTCTTAATGAAGCAAAAGACTCTATCATTTTTTTCTTTCTTTTCTTTTTTTTTTTTTGGCCAAGTGTTGTTTTGTTTCTAAACCAAATATAATTTTCCCATTGTGCTTGTCTGTGCTTGGAAAAAAAAAATGTGAACCAAAAACTCCCTTGATATGAGTATCTATGATGACTTCTAGAGATAACATCAACAACCAATGGGAACACAATTCTAAACCTTTCTGACTCTCCTAGTATATCATTCATTTGTAGAATTTTACATATATCAGGTTTCACAGTCTCCATATTTATATTCCTATCTTTATTTCTAGCCAAAGGAGAAGAAAACTATAGGTTTTGAAATTTTTATCTTTTTCAGCCAACAACAGAAAATTGCTTTCTAATGCAAATATAAATTATTTTAAGCAAGTTATAATTTAAATTATAATTTTTATCTTGATAGTGAAAATTGTGCCAATTACCTTCTGTGTTAAAAAAAAGTATCAAATTTGACATTTAAACCAATGTCTGCAAACTAACTCCATTTGCAAACTAACTCCATTCAATTACCAAATACCATATTTTTTGTCATAAGTCATGTTACATATCAGTTATAACAAATGGCACTGTTTTCTCTATGTGGTAGGGTCTTATTGAAAGAACTAATTTGACAGCAACATGAATTCAGAAAGTTAAAATAGGAATAGTCAGGGACTTCCCTGGTGAGCCAGTGGTTAAGACTCTGCTTCCACATAGGGGGCACGGGTTGGATCTCTGGTCAGGGAACTAAAGATCCTGCATGCCCTCTGATGAGGCAAAAAAAAAAAAAAAAAGGAATATCCATTTATTCATGAGGCATCAATAACCAATTTTTAAAATCAAAATATATGGTTTGAATTTTTTCTGAAACTGATTTGGTTATTTAATATTTCAATCTGATGCTGAACATCATTGTTAAAGAGTTTCATAAATACTACTCCTAAAGCTGAAGAGGAAAGACTGCTCTAATTTCTTTAAGACTCCTAGTATATGGGAGAGAATTTTCCATTGTGAATCCTTATTATACCCAAGATAAATTTATTCATACTTTTATAATCAGTGGTTCTGACTTCTTGTAATGTTGGTTACAGCACTGAACTAACAATGATTTGTAAATTCATTCAGTTTCCATGTAGCCCTGGTCTTGTAGCTGTATTTAACAATAACAGGCCCATTTTCTTCTCCAGCGGATCTTCCCAACCCAGGGATCAAAACCAGGTCACATGCATTGCAGGAAGATTCTTTACCACCTGAGACACCAGGGAGGCACCTAACAAGTTGCTACTCACAGCTATCCTAAATACAAGTGCAACCTCAGCACCTAGCAGAGGGGCTGACTCAAGTCAAGGAGAGGGATACTTAGAGGAAATACCTTTCTGAAATCAAATAACGTTTAAGAGAGGGATATCCCTAGAGTCCTAGGATTGACCTTCTAAATTTGTGACCTTAAGCACATTACTTGGATACACTTATAAAATGTTTAGTGTTTGTAATTATTACATGGGATTAAATGAGGCAATACATGAGTGTAGCAGTTACTTTTTTATGTTATACGTTAAATTTTTAAAAGGAAGCAAATAGCTGAGGATGGCTTATATTCAATGACACACATTTTGGTCCTAATACATTATGAATAGTCCTGTTCTTAAAAATTCTTTTATTATAGTTTTAAGGAAGCATAAGTAGCATCATCATGAACACTATGGTTTGCAATTCACCATGTTTTTGTTTTTTTGCCTGACAAGCATTGAAAAAAAAAACCTGTAATAAGCTTTACATAAGTAAAATTAAGTACAGTGATATTTATAAAGCCTATTTGGCAGGAGTTTCTAAAATGGTATTAAGTATAAAAATATGCTAGCAAAAGTCAGCTCTCAAATTATTTCATTGTGTTCCCATTAAAACAATCAGTGATGGTATAATAAAAATTTTGTCAAGACTAAAAGAATGCCATGAAAAATTCCTTGTGATAAGAGCTAGAATAAGATAAATGTTGCCAGTTCAGTCACATTAAAGAGATAAAAGAAAGTGGAGTCAATTTAAACAATGATACTAAATAATGATTTACATTAAAATATTTATTCAGTTAATGGAATTATGTTTGTTTTCTGGTAAATATTCCTATGATATACCATTATAATATATGAAAGAAGGGAAATGAATTTGTCTTGAACCATGTACTATAAAACAAATTGTGAACTCAAAGGATCATGAAACATTATTTCAACTAGAGTAAAATCAAATCTAAGTTTGTCAGTGTTACTCAATGCTATATGAAATATAACATAACAAGTCTAAGACATGAAATATTTTTTAGGGATTCTTTGGATTGCTTACATATAATTATAAGATTGCTTACATATAATGTCATGAATAGATTACATAGTTATGAAAATCATATACTTTGTAATATGGCATACTGATTATTTCAATTTCTTATTTTTCTGATCTTGGAATTTTACCTGCTTAAAGGTATCAGGATTTTACCCAACAGAGGAGATGATCTACCTAACTTTGTGCCTAAAAGATGATGCTGTGAAAATGCTGCACTCAATAGGCCAGCAAATTTAGAAAACTCAGCAGTAGCGACAGGACTGGAAAAAGTCAGTTTTCATTCCAATCCCAAAGAAAGGCAATGCCAAAGAATGTTCAAACTACTGTACAATTACACTCATCTCATAGGCTGCCAAAGTAATGCTCAAAATTCTCCAAGCCAGGCTTCAGCAATACGTGAACCGTGAACTTCCAGACGTTCAAGCTGGATTTAGAAAAGGGAGAGGAACCAGAGATCAAATTGCCAACATTCACTGGAGCATCAAAAAAGCAAGAGAGTTCCAGAAAAACATCTACTTCTGCTTTATTGACTAAGCCAAAGCCTTTTACTGTGTGGACCACAACAAAGTTTGGAAAATTCTGAAAGAGATGGGAATACCAGACCACCTGACCTGCCTCTTGAGAAATCTCTATGAAGGTCAGGAAGCAACAGTTAGAACTGGACTTGAAACAGACTGGTTCCAAATAGAGAAAGGAATATGTCAAGACTGTCACCCTGTTTATTTTACTTATATGCAAACTACATCATGAGAAACGCTGGGCTGGAAGTAGCACAAGCTGGGATCAAGACTGCCAGGAGAAACATCAACAACCTCGGATATGCAGAGGACACCACCCTTATGGCAGAAAGTGGAGAACTAATGAGCCTCTTGGTGAAACTGAAAATGTTGGCTTAAAGCTCAACTTTCAGAAAACTAAGATCATGGCATCTGGTCCCATCACTTCATGGCAAATAGATGGGGAAACACTGCAGACAGTGAGAGACTTTATTTGGGGGGGGCTCCAAAATCACTGCAGATGGTGATTGCAGCCAAGAAATTAAAAGATGCTTGCCCCTTGGAAGAAAAGTTATGACCAACCTAGACAGCATATTTAAAAGCAGAAACATTACTAGAAAGTTCTGTCTAGTCACAGCTATGGTTTTTCCAGTAGTCATGTATGGATGCAAGAGTTGTACTATAAAGAAAGCTGAGCGCCAAAGAATTGATGCTTCTGAACTGTGGTGTTGGAGGAGGTTCTTGAGAGCCCCCTGGATTGCAAGGAGATCCAACCAGCCCATCTTAAAGTAAGTCAGTCTTGAATATTCATTGTAACGACTGATGCTGAAGCTGAAATTCCAATACTTCGGCCACCTGATGCAAAGAACTTGGAAAAGACCCTGATGGTGGGACAGACAGAAGGCAGGAAGAGAAGGGGATAAAAGAGGATGAAATGGCTGGATGGCATCATCAACTCAATAGACACGAGCCTGAGTAAACTCCGGGAGTTGGTGATGACAGGGAGGCCTGGCGTGTTGGAGTCCAGGGTGTAGCGAAGAGACAAACACAACTGAGCAACTGAACTGTACTGAACTTTGTGTCATATAAGGAAGAGTAAGTTCTTTTCTTTAATCCTGTCATTCTTTTCTAATATGTCTGTGACTAAATGAATTGTTTTATTTTTTATGATATTTAAACAATTAAGTTAAAGATTAAATCAGATCGTACTATTTAAAATCATACACTGTCAATGGAGTTTCAGAGGTTAATAAATATTACTGCAAACAATATTGTATCAAAAGTAGCTACTTGGTCAAAGATTTAAATATTTGCTGTTTTCATGCTATGTGATTTCTTCTCTTACTGTCTATATCCTCCTTATTTAAAGAATATTTATGAAGCTTGAAAATGAAAAAAAGAACTGATTAAAGATCAGACTCTTGTACACAACCAGGCATATTTCTGACTTAGCATCCCTGTCTGCTGTTCCCTCTGCCTAGATTGTGCTTCCCTCTCACCCCTCTAAGACTAATTCCTTTTTCTTCTTTACAATTTTACTCAAAAGTCACTTTTTCAGTAAAGCTTTCCACATATCACTTTATTCAAAATTTCAACCCATAACCTTTCTCATTGTTTATCTTTCCCCCTGGTACATTCTACTGTAACATATTATATAATGTGCTTAATTATCTTGGAGGGAGATTTCATAGAAGAAAAGAGACCTGGAAAAGCAGAGACAAAATTTTAAATACAGGAACTTATACTATAATAGGATACAATTGAGATTTAGAGCAAGAGGAGAAGAATAATGATGATGAGGAAGAAACTTCACTAGTACTGAAACGCAGCATGAGGAACATGGGTTTATTATGGAGCTCTTGAGAGTGTTACTGTATGGTTGGAGGCGAATGAGAATTCAAAACACGAAGATGAGCTTTACTGCTTATTGAATTTATCAGGGAAGGAGACAGACATCTTAAAAGAGAAACTGCCAAAACATGCAGTAACAATTGCATCACTTGGAAAGAACACTGTAATACTTTTGGTTTTAAGTTAACTACTTACTGAAAGGGAAAAATCAATACAGATGTGTGTGTGTACACTGTCAGTCTGACTATTTGTGACCCATGAACTTTAGACCACAAGACTCCTCTGTCCATGGGATTTTTCAGGCAAGAATACTGGAGTGGGTTGCCATGGCCTACTCCAGGGGATGGTTCCAACGCAGGGATGGAACCCGTGTCTCCACATGTGCACTGCAGGTGAATTCTTAACCACCAGCACCACACAGAAACTCCCAGATACAGAGGTGACTCAGATGGTGACGAATCTGCCTGCAATGTGTGAGACCTAGGTGTATTCCCTTGATCAGGAAGAACCCCTGGGTAAGGGAATAGCTACGCACTCCAGTATTTTTGGAGAACTCCATGGACAGAGGTGTCTGGAGAGCTACAGTCCATGGGGTCACAAAGAGTCTGACGTGACAGAGATATTGACACTTTCACTTTCATGGGTCTATAGATATATATTTTTCTTTATCATAATTTCTCAATATGTGAAAGAAGAGCAACTAAATATATATCTTGAGAAACTTTATTCACTTTACTTCATTTATATTTTAAGGAAACTATAGAAATAGAGTTTCAAAATAATTTTTAACTCAGTAAAATATTCCACTGATGCAACAGCTGTGTATTTTTTTGGGTTAAATTTAAATCCACATGTGTATCAGAACATACAATAAAATTCTAGATATTTCTATTTTCTCAACCTTAATAGTATCTGTGTTATATTAGAGAATTTCTGACCACATAATTTATTTGCATAAAGATTCATAATCCTTTCTATGAAAATAAAACTATTGTCACAGACACTGTAAATGTAAAACTTAGATGGATTCTCTATTTTCAGCATATGAAAATTCCCCTTATTTAATAATAATCCAGATTACATGTTGAGATATTAATCATAATCTTTTTAGTATATAGTATTTTTTAATCTCAGTGTGTATATTATTTCTTTGATATCAAAAGAAATTGTTACAAAATCATTATGAAAGTGCCTAATCTAAATATTTTCCCCAAATTTATTACAATTTTTATTTTTTCTGCTACCTTAGAGAAAACAATAATTTAGATATTTCCCTGACATTCTATAGTAGATAGTTTTTGTGCAGTTACTTTGAGGGATGCAACAGAAATTACTGGTTCAGGGAGTACAAACTGTTATTATAAGGACTAGTTAAAACTCTGACTTTCTGGTCAGAGTTATTAGTGGTGCTATGGACCAAATTGGGTATCCTCCTCACCAATAATCAGATGTTGAAGCCCTAACCCCTGATGCGACTGCATTTGGAGACAGACCTAAGGAGTATAAGGAAGTAACAAATTAAATGAGGTCATTAGGGTGGGGCCCTGATCCCTTAGAATTAAATTGTTTAAGATAGCACTTTTACAAAAAGTAACCCCAGAGATGGAGCCCCCCACTATTGTGCACGTGTCCATACTCTGTAATTTCCAAAAGTCTTTGAGACCCCATGGACTGCAGCCCACCACGCTCCTCTGCCCATGGAATTTCCCAGACAAGATGCTGGAGTGGGTTGCAGGTGCTGTTTCCTTCTCCAGGGGAATCTCCCTGACCCACAGATTGAACCTGCATCTCCTGCATTGGCAGGAGATGTTAAGCCCTGAGATGTTAAGGGCTTAACAATGAAATAGACTGCAAGAGGCCAGGAAGATAACTCTCACCAGAAAACCACCATACTTCCTAATGATCTTGGACCTCTAGCTTCCAGAACCATGCAAAAATAAATGTCTCTTATTTAAGCCACCAAGCCTGTGTTATTTTGTTATGACACTCTAAGTAGACTAACCCAAGTGGCACAATTTTCAACAAGTTGCTGTAACATTCCTATGCTTCTGTTTTCACAGCTAGTTCTTACATATTGTTTGTCACTATGATGTTTATTTGGAATAATACATTTATAAGGTCTGGCACAGCATATATTCCCAATGAATATTATTTTGTTTACAATTATGTTATAAATATACATGTAAAATACATATTGAAAGTTGTTACTCATGTAAAGTTCATTATCAAAGTATTTTAGGTATGCCCAACACAAAGCATATATATTATTTATATATGCATATAAAATCCTTACATAAAATATAACTATATTTTGTAAATGATAATCATAAGAGGTGATAAATTTCACCAATATTAAATGCAGTTACAGAACCATGAAAATTTAAATAATTGCCACTTCTCAATATATTTATCATTCTGCATTGGACATCTTCTTTTGTAGTGGATAATGATATATTGAATACGATTCTAAATAAAATCAATATAGCCCTTATTATGTTGATGTGTGGCAGGAGCTACCACAATGTTGTGAAAGTGACTGTCCTCCAATTAAAGTAAGTAAATATTTTTTTAAACTGGTTTTCAACATAATTTTTTAAATAATAATAGTTTACCCTACTACGTGCAGTGACTTTTTCAGTGATATTACAGGGCGGTAAGGGAGTTTGATGGGGCAATATGTTTATTATTTCTCATCCAGTACTCCTGAGGGAAGAGTAGACATTTCTTCCCCATCAAACCAATCAGTCTGTTTGTCATGACTCTTGCCTGAATGACCCAAACTGTTCTCCAGCATCAGATTGTGAGTACAGAGATAGAACAGGAAGGAAGGTAAGCATGGAAAAGTAATTTGCTCAGAAAATTCAATAAGGACATAACTTATAAGGACATTACTGACACTCTTTGAAAAAGTGAGTCCTCATTCACTTTTATTCCACCTTCATTATGTTAATAGGCCACAATCAGCTACTGCTTGTACTGCTACAGCTTCCACAAATATCTCTTTCTCCCACATTTACCTAACTTCCATTCATCCCTCAAATATCCATTTAAGTTCTATTTCCAGCAAAAACTTTCCCTATAGATGATAGTGCGCACACACACACACACTCACAAATACACATAACATACATGTGCATATTCAAAGGCAGATGCTCCTGACAATTGCTTACCTAGCACTTTGTGTTGCAGGATACTTAACATTTGCAGTTGAAATTAACATCAGACTTCTCTGAAAGACCATGACTATAAATATCGTCCCAGTCACTCTGTCCTCAGTGATTAGCTAAGAACCAGGCAAATAACTGATACTTATAATACAATATTCATGATTTACTTATTAAATGAATTAACAAAACATACTTGAGGAGAATGGAGGGGTACAAATGGTAGCAGTTCTGTCTTCTATGCAAGAGGGCTTAGTGGTGAACTGTTGTCTCAGAAATGAGTAAAGGTTCAACAGGATATTGTCTTAGTTGTTTGCTTGTAATTGAGAGCAGTTTTAAAACAGAAGCAGCTAAAACACACTAAAATAGTGGCTATTATCCCAAATCACTGACATAAGACCTATATAATTTGAAAATGCTTATATTTTTCTAGTAACTGATATGAGGAAAAGCCTAAAGTAATTGTGTGAAAAATACAAATATAAATGCATCCATTTAATTTCTCAAGTAAATAAAATTTGGCTGACCAAATGGCAAGACTTCCTAAAGCAGGATGATAAGGATAATTGCTAGGCTCCAACTTGTTTGTAATTGTATCTCCATAACCACATTTAGTAAAACCTATATGCTAATAAGTTGCTTTCCATTTTAGTATTATCTGTATTCCTCCAAACTTCAAAAAAGATCTTGAGGCCAAAGGTCATGGAAGTGACCTATCAACAAGGAATTCAGTTTTATGAGTTTTTGAATGTTTAATTCTTTCAAATGCTTTTCCTGCATCTATTAAGATCATACACTTTTTATCCTTTATTGTATTAATGAGGCATATCGTATTGATTGATTTATAGATGTTGAACCATCCTTGTATCCCTGGAATAAATTATACTTGGTCATGGTGAATAATCAGTTTAACATATTGTTGAATTTAGTTTAGCCATATTTTGTTGAGGGTTTTGGCCTCTACTCACCATGGATATTAGCCTGTAATTTTCATGTGATGTCCTTGTCTGATTCTGGTATCAGGGAAATGTTAAGCTTGGAAATGTCCCCTCCTCTTGTGTTTCCATAAGAATGTGAAAATAATAAGGATTGATGTGGATAGAAACTAATGTAAAGTTTCTACATTATGGTCAAGAAGTAAATGTCTTCTTATTTTATTCTGAGGTATATTTCCTATATACCCTGTTTGGCACTGCCCTCTATCAGATATGTCACTAGTGTGATACCCAGCTCTGCAACAAAACTGTGCATTTTGGGAAGAAGGAGGCATTGAGAGAGCCTGCAATCTGGGAGGTGACACCAAAACTGCAGCAAGGCAGACATAATCCTGTGTTTAGGTTCCAGCTTAAAGATTCTAAAAATATATCCTTGCCTTTGGTGCATGACTAAGCCTCCTAGCTGGAGGCTGATGCTCTATATTGTGAATTTTCAGTGGACCCTGCAGGATGGCGGGGCTCTCCTAAAACTCCATGGGAAGTATGATGACATAATGCAGTTCTCTTGGACAAGCTGAACCTGGAGATCTCCCTCGTTAGAAGGTGGTAAACTCCATCTTCTGCTCAGTGGCTCCCCTGTATGTGGGTGAAGAAGCTGTTTTACAAAAGCAGAGAGGGACCTAGGGACCAAGGCACACCATCTGACTCAGCGTCCATTCCAGACAGCTGATTTGGCATGGTCTGAACCAAATGCATGAAAGGAAGAAAGTAAAAAGCCTCATGTTTAATGAAGAATAACTGGCAATTTCTAGATGGCCAGAACTCTCATTCACAGGCAACTATTACCTTGAAGGTCAGACCGCCCTCATGGTCTAATACTAAAAATCCTTCAGGGGTGTATACCACTGTGACATTATAAGTCATTTGTCTGTGCTTATAGAGAGCACACTTGCATTGTTTTGCTTGTCTCTGACATGGGTTTGACTGCTGAGGACACCCCCTACTTATCTAGCCTCTACAAAGCAAGGTAGCAGTGACACCTTTCTGTGAGAAAAGAAGACAAGAGGTTATTTCAGACCTGGCTGGCCAAGGGGAAGCACACAACTGCCTAACCTCATTCACAAACTGTTGATTTATAGAAACTTCTGAATTTGAATTGCAGCAAAGGGTCAGTTCTCAGTCTTGGTTCTGAGAGCTTTATACTCTGTTTAAACTTTTCTGCACTGTCAGCAAAGTACAGAATGTACCTCTGTATAGCAAACTGGAAATAGAGGGAACACTTCAACATACTAAAGGCTATATGATAATCCTGAAATTAACATCAACTTCAATGATGAAAAGCTGAAAGTCTTTCCTCTAAGGGAAGTGAAAAAAAGGGATGTATATTGCCATCACTTTCATTCAACATAGTATTGTAATTCTGATTAAGAGCAATTAGGCAAGACAAATAAACAGAAGAAATTCAAATTAGAAAGAAAGACGTAAAACTATGTATTTATAGATGACATAATAATATATGTATAGAAAACTGAATAGGCACATGCAAAATGAAGCTAGACTCCTATCTTAACATCATACACAAAGATCAATTCAAAATGGATTAAAGATGTGAATATAAGATCTCAATCCATAAAATTCCTAGAAGGAAACAGGGTATAAGCGCCTTAACATCAGTTTAGCAATAAGGTTTTGATTTGACCTCAAAAGCAAAGACAACAAAAACAAAAACAAGCTGAACTACATCATATTAAAAGTTTCTGCATAGCAAATAACAAAAACAAAAAAATACCAACTAACTGAAAACAGCCTATTGAATATTTGCAAATCATATATCTGATAAGGGGTTAATATCCAAAATATATAAAGAACTGACACAATTCAATACAAAAACAAAAACATACAATTCAGTTTTAAAATACGCAAGTGATCTGAATAGGCATTTTTCCAAGAAACACTTATGAATGGCCAACAGCTCCATGAAAAGGTGCTCAACATCACTAAGCACCAGGAGAATTCAGATTAAAACCACAACAAAGTATCACCTCACTGAAACATGTAATAAGTGTTGGTGAAGGTGAGAAAAGGGAATCTCTGTGCAGTGCAAGTGAGAATGCAAATTAGCTCGACCTGTCCAGAAAACAATAGGGAGATACCTCAAAATAGTAAAAACAGATTTATCGTATGATCCAGCAATGCCACTTCTGGCTATATATCCAAAGAAAATGAAAACAAATTATCCACACTTAGATGCTCACCACAGTATTATTCACCATACCCAAATTACAAAAACAACCTATGTATGTCCATCAATGGGTGAATGGATCAAGAGGATACGACATACATATAGACATACACATGTATACATACATACGGACCTGGAAGATAAAATGCTAAGTGAAATCAGGCAGACAGAGAAAATCAAATACAGTTCAGTTCAGTTCAGTTCAGTGCTCAGTGTCTGACTTGTTGCGACCCTATGACTGTCGCACGCCAGGCCTCCCTGTACATCACCAACTCCCAGAGTTTACTCAAACTCATGTCCATTGAGTCAGTGACGCAATCAAATCATTTCATCCTTCTCCTCTTGCCTTCAATCTTTCCCAGCATCAGGGTCTTTTCTAATGAGTCAGCTCTTCACATCAGGTGGCCAAAGTATTGGAGTTTCAGCTTCAATATCAGTCCCTCCAGTGACCTTTCAGGACTGATTTCCTTTAGTACGGACTGGTTGGATCTCCTTGCAGTCCAAGGGACTCTCAAGAGCCTTCAACACCAAGGTTCAAAAGCATCAATTCTTCAGCACTCAGCTTTCTTCACATTCCAACTCTCATATCCATACAGGACTACTGGAAAAACCATAGCCTTGACTAGACAGATCTTTGTTGGCAAATTGATGTCTCTGCTTTTTAATATGCTGTCTAGGTTTGTCATAACTTTTCTTCCAAGGAGTAAGCATCTTTTAATTTCATGCCTGCAGTCACCATCTACAGTGATTTTGAAGCCCTACCAAAAATAAAGTCTGCCACTGTTTCCACTGTTTCTCCATCTATTTGCCATGAAGTGATGGGACCAGATGCCATGATCTTTGTTTTCTGAACATTGAGCTTTAAGCCAACTTTTTCACTCTCTTTCACTTTCATCGAGAGGCTCTTTAGTTCTTCTTCACTTTCTGCCATAAGGGTAGTGTCATCTGCATATCTGAGGTTATGGATATTTCTCTGTCAGCTTGTGCTTCATCCAGCCCAGCGTTTCTCATGATATACTCTGCATATAAGTTAAATAAGCAGGGTGACAATATACAGCCTTGAAGTACTCCTTTTCCTATTTGGAACAAGTCTGTTGTTCCATGTCCAGTTCTAACCGTTGTTTCCTGACTTTCATAGAGATTTCTCAAGAGGCAGGTCAAGTGGTCTGGTATCCCCATCTTTTTCAGTGAAGTCAGGCAAACAGAGAAAATCAAATACAATATGTTATCAGCTACATGTGGAATTTTTTAAAGTCAAAATCTTAGAAATAAAGAATAGAAGAGTAATTGCCCATGGATTGGGAGTTGGGTTAGGAGAAATAGGTTGGTAAAAGGGTCCAATCTTTCCATAGGGAGGTGGATAAGTTATGAGGGCCACCTTATATAGTACATTCTGAGGACCACCTTATGTAAAAGATAGTGAGTGCAGTTGATATGGCATGTGTAACAGAATTGCTAAATATCAACAGAGTAGAACTTTAATGTTCTTATACACACATACAGATACATGAACAATAAATATGTGAAGTGATGGATGTGTTAACTAGATGGGAGAAATCTTTTTATAATATATATAAACATCAAATCACAAGATTTACACTTTGTTTTATGCTTTTATATGTAAATTAAACCTTAATAACCACAATTTTAAAAAGATGTCTTAAACACTAGACATGTTGGAATAACATAGGGCTTCCCAGGTAGCACAGTGGTTGAAGACTCTGCCTGCAAATGCAGGAAAGGCAAGAGACACAGGTTCAATTCCTGGGTCAGGAAAATCCCCTGGAGTAGGAAATGTCAATCCACTATTTTTGTCTGGAAAATCCCATAGAGAGAGGATCCTCATGGGCTAGAGTCCATAGGGTCACAAAGAGTCAGACATGACCGAGCAAATGTGTGTGTGTGTGTGTATGATTATAATATAGATTAATAATTTAACCATTTTAATATAATAATCTGAATTCATTAGTAAAGGCTTTTGTTTCCATATTATTTGGTACAATATTGTCAGTAAACTAGCAAAATGAAAATTTAGATAATTGAAAAGGCTCAGTTGAATTAATAACTGAGATAAACCAAAAACATTTGCATCATTTTTAATCTCATAAGTAGTATCTTGAAAATGAATATAATTGAATTGTAGAGAAAACAGTGTTGTTGAAATACGCAAAACTGAGGTCACCTTCAGTTTAAAGTATGGAATTATGGAACTGCCTTATGACCCAGCAATCCCACTGCTGGGCATACACACCAGGGAAACCAGACTGAAAGAGACATGTGTATCCAATGTTCATTGCAGCACTGTTTATAATAGCCAGGACATGGAAGCAACCTAGATGTCCATCAGCAGATGAATGGATAAGAAAGCTGTGGTACATATACACAATGGAGTATTAATCAGCCATTAAAAAGAATACATTTGAATCAGTTCTAGTGAGGTGGATGAAACTGGAGCTGATTATACAGAGTGAAGTAAGCCAGAAAGAAAAACACCAATACAGTATACTAACACATATATATGGAATTTAGAAAGATGGTAACGATAACCCTGTATGCGAGACAGCAAAAGAGACACAGATGTATAGAGCGGTCTTTGGGACTCTGTGGGAGAAAGAGAAGGTGGGATGATTTGGGAGAATGGCATTGAAACATGTATAATATCATATAAGAAGTAAATTGCCAGTCCAGGTTCGATGCAGGATACAGGATGCTTGGGGCTGGTGCACTGGATGACCCAGAGATGGTATGGGGAGGGAGGTGGGGGGGGCAGGATGGGGAACATGTGTACACCCGTGGTGGATTCATGTTGATGTATGGCAAAACCAATACAATACTGTAAAGTAATTAGCCTCCAATTAAAATAAATAAATTTAAATTAAAAAAATTATATGCTCTTGATGTCTTCACAGGCATTTTTTAATGGATAAAAATATATCTGAAAGAAACAACTGATAATATTTCAATGCTGTTGCTTTAATTTGAAAAGGAAAGCCTTTCATTTAAGGAAAATTCTCAGTGTCGACCAACTTTCATCTTACCTTTTGTATAACAAATAATTAACCTATAAACTCCAACAACAACATTTTTAAACCTTTAGAATAGTTGTATCAATAGATTTCCCTGCAGTAATGGAAACATTTTATACATATGCTTTCCCATATAGTAATCAAAGTCCAGCTGTAGCTATTGACTGTGAACTATGTATAGTATAACTAAGAAACCTAATTTTTAAATGTATTTAAGTACATCAAACAAATAATTACATATAGCTAATGTATACTGTAGCAGACAACATTTTAGGACATATTACACACTGACTAAATTTTCCTGAACAGTTATTTTTACTTTACAAATATCCTTGTAAGATTGCTGATTGATATTTATAGTACTAAGATAATATCTAGCAGTACAGTCTTTACCTTTCTGTGAGTTCACATGTTCATAGCTCTATAACTCTATAGAGATCTGTACAACTAGGTACACCAAACTCCTAATGTAAATAATGGTTCTAAGTTTGAATAAAGGGATACTTAGAGCACTAGTTAAATGAAGTGGCTAACATATTTGTTTCAGGAACGTTGCTTATGGGATTACCTTTATAAAAATCCACGGAACAAAATTTTCCTAAGATTGGTGCAAGAAAAAGCCGTCAAGTAAATAATTTATTGTACATCACTTTTTTTTTTTTTCTGACCGCCAGGAAGTTTAATCCAAATGTGAGTAGGCACTAGTAACAAATTTCTAGATAATATATTTACCACTGACTTTGAACTGAGTTGTCCTGTTTTTATTTTCACCTGTCTAACTTTATCTATTTATTTCTCTTTTTACAAATCTTGCTATACTTCATAAAAGAAGATATATTAAATAGCCAGAGTACATAGGAAGTTCTAAATATCATTAATAATGAGGAAAATATATTTTAAAATCACAATGAGATATCACTGCACATCTACAAGAATACTGATTATTAAATAATCCTACAAAAAGAAAAGGAAAGAAAGAAGGAAGAGAGAAAGAAAGGCCTGGCAATAGAAAGTCAGCTAGAATATAAAAATAAGAACAACAGAAATCTCCATTCACCCATGGGAGAAGCGTAAATTTGTATACAGTTGAACATATGCACACGTGTGACTCCAGAATCGTACGTACCCGGAAACATAATGCCAATAGAAACACTATCTGTGTGCACCAAAAGGCATGTACCAAATGTTCCCTGCTCTACTTTTTTATAACAGCCACCATGTTGAACACAAACTACTCCTTGTTCAGCAATGGAATTGATAAATCATTTAGTGTATATTCATATAACCGATGCTACACAGCAAGGAAAATTATTGAAATACTTCTCTCACAAGCATACTGTGAGTGAGGGAAGCCAGAAGCAAAAGAATAGGTACTTACAAATCCAGTTATGTAAGTTCAAAAAAGGCAAAATTAACTTTTTAATGTTAAAGTCAGATTATGGTTACTTTGGGGGAAGAAAGGAGTAGTGCCTGAGAGACTTTTTGGAGTGTTTGCATGTCTTGTTATCTGATTTTGGAGATGGTTAAATTGTGCACCTCATTAAGGAAATTCATAGAGATATACACTTAACATTTGAACAATTTCTGTATGTGACAGAAAATAATGATTTACCTTAAAATTCTATTATTTAACACATAACTGTATCTCAGTTATTTGAGATCTAATCTTTTTCTAATTAAAAGATGCTTACTCCTTGGAAGAAAAGTTATGACCAACCTAGAGAGCATATTGAAAAGCAGAGACATTAGTTTGCCAACTAAGGTCCATCTAGTCAAGGCTATGGTTCTTCCTGTGGTCATGTATGGATGTGAGAGTTGGACTGTGAAGAAGGCTGAGCATGGAAGAATTGATGCTTTTGAACTGTGGTGTTGGAGAAGACTCTTGAGAGTCCCTTGGACTGCAAGGAGATGCAACCAGTCCATTCTGAAGGAGATCAGTCCTGGGATTTCTTTGGAAGGAATGATGCTAAAGCTGAAACTCCAGTACTTTGGCCAGCTCATGCAAAGAGTTGACTCATTGGAAAAGACTGATGCTGGGAGGGACTGGGGGCAGGAGGAGAAGGGGACGACAGAGGATGAGATGGCTGGATGGCATCACTGACTCGATGGACATGAGTCTGAGTGAACTCTGGGAGTTGGTGATGGACAGACAGGCCTGGCATGCTGCGATTCATGGGGTTGCAAAGAGTCGGACACGACTGAGCGACTGAACTGAACTGAATATTTCTAACACAAGTATGATATATTCTAGTATGGACTAGAAACAATAACATGAATAGTAATAATTTCAGAAATTCAGTTCATGAAGCGTAAGTTTTTGTGTTTTTATAGTCATATTATACCTTGAAGGTTGAAAGGGAAAATAAGTCTTTGAAATATTACTTATCTTCATGCTGTGAAGTCACGAACAAGGACAAATTTTTGTTAGTTAAAAAAAATCCTCTGACAGAAATTCTCATTAGCAATTTGATATGGGTAGAGTTTGCATATATTATAATTACCTAATATTTATAACCTCTATACTAATTTTTACTTTTCTTTTGGCTATATGCCTACTTTTCTTAAATTGATTTATTAATGCCCAAGGTTGCTTTGCAGTTTTATCCTTTTAGCAATAATAGATGCAATATATCACAAAAACAAATTTTTAAGAGAATATCATTAGAGTGATGTAGCACTAGTAATAAACCCCTTCACACTTGGATGAACTTAAATCAGTTTCTCTTTATTGATTTTTGGTCATAACATAATTTTAAAGTTCAACTCAGTTAATAAAAAAAGATTTGCTCTAGTGTTATGGGCAAAATGCTTGTGTTGTAAGGTCCCACTTCATTTGTGGAAAACCAGTAGAGTTGTATCATATATAGATTTTGACTAGATATAGCAATGAGGAGATTATTTTATGATAATCTTTATATGTCATATATTTTCCTTATACTTTTGTTGATGTAAATCTTTCAGTTCATCCTTATCATAGATCTAATGATTACACAAGTGAACATTTATTTCCTATTACCTTTGATTTGTGTATATTTGTAAGGATGTGGGTGTGTGTGTGAAAGATGTAAAAAATCAATATTTATCAAGTGTAAAAATCATGAATCTGTTTAAAAGATTCATTTTATCATGAGACTAGTTTAAGTATTTTTTACTAATAATGTGCTACTTTCCTACAGAATGCCATATGTTATTTCTTTATGTAGGATTGCCAGTCCCATATAGACAGTGGACTGTTTTTTAATCTTATCATTCACTCACCAAACTAGTTTCAAAAATCAGTTAATCCAATCAACTTTTAACATTTTGAATCACAGACTCTATGAAAGGTATACTCCATCAGAGAATTAGTATCTTCATCCAGAATTAAGTAATTAGTTGTATGCAAAAAAGGTTAAGAAAATGATAGTATATGAACTGAAATAAGGATGTTAAGCTTCTTTATTGTCATTCTTCTTGTAAACTATATCACCATCATGGTTCTCATTTTTCCCCAGTTCCACATAACAAATTACATATGCTACTTGATTCCCTGGGTTCATTCAGTTATGGTCCACAGCATTTATAAAATTCTCATTATCAACTAGTAATCCTTCACCTTTAGCTTTTTGCACAAGGAAACCAATCAGAATTCAGGAGAAGAAAAGTTCACACTATTACCAACTTATATTCACTCTATATTTAAAAAAGTAAATTGTTAACAAATTTCTCTGCTTTAGGTTTAACATGTCATATAATATTTTTCACATATATGTGGTAAGACTGTAGATCAAAGAAGATGGCCCATAACACACTGAGCCTACGCTAAAGAAAAAAGAAGCATCAGACAATTAGTAACCAATGGCTTAAAGAAAATTAAAGGATAATGTTATTAGCTTGAATGATAGAATATAAATTTCATTGAATTTTGATTCCAATAAGTACTTGCTCTATTCTCTAGCAGCCTAAAAAAGATAATCTCTATATTTTAATGTATCTAGAGATAAAGGAGGCAATGAAGTCCCACTTCAGTACTCTTGCCTGGAAAATTCCATGGATGGAAGAGCCTCATAGGCTGCAGTCCATGGGGTCACTAGGAGTCAGATATGACTGTGCGACTTCACTTTCACTTTTCACTTCCATGCATTGGAGAAGGAAATAGCAACCCACTCCAGTGTTCTTGCCTGGAGAATCCCAGGGACGGGGGAGCCTGGTGGGCTGCCATCTATGGGGTCACACAGAGTCGGACACGACTGAAGCGACTTAGTAGTAGCAGCAGCAGAGATAAAGGAGTCCTCTATGGAGTTGACCAGAACCAAGATCCAGAACACATATACATCTTCAACATCTTTCTGTCATCACACATCAAAGCCCCTGACATCTTTACAAATTCAAATGTTATCTAACTTTAAAAGTCAGTTTAAATGTAATTATTCATTCAATAAATATTTATTGAGCTAGGCATCTGGTATTAGGAAAATAAAGGAAAAATAAGACACCAAACTCCTTCAGTTAAAAGCACAGACAATCTAAACTGAAGCTATGGGAATAATTTGTTAGTACAGTAAAACATGTCTATAGAGGGTGGTCAAGGTAAGGTTAAGCAGGCAACAGACGTCTGACTATGAATCTCCAGAGGAAGAAGAAGGGAGCTATCCCATTTCCCACAGTACCAGCCATGTGTCACCAGAACACATCACAGACTTCTACAGGTAGTTTAACAGAGCCATTAAAATGTAAGCTTCCAGATCACAAAGAACTAGGTTCAGATTCAACTGAAGGTACTTGCCAAGTTTCTGAGGTTGGAAACTTGTCTTAATATACTTAAGCTTCCATAACAATCTACAAAATGACACTACTAGGGTTTTTGTAAAGATGGAATGAGATAATATATATACAAAGCATCTAGGTTCCAGGACATAATAAATGGTCAATAAAGCACAGATTTCATCTAATACACTTGTACCCAAAAACAGAATGTTTAATCAGTGTTCAGCAAAAAAAAAAAAAAAGACTGATGTCTGTTTGTAAATGAACTAAAAATTTTTTTAAAAACTACTTACTGAATGCCTAATACTGCCAGTTTTTCTCTATGACATCATGCAGCATGATTATTTAAAAAATAATATGAGGAATGAAATAGTTGTTTGCTGCAATCTGAAAGAAACGTATTGCTGAGGAGACCTTCTTTAGAAATATCGGCATAAAACTTTTTTTTTTTAAATGCACATAAATACAAGACCTACTTTGAGCTTCATTTGGTAAGAATTTCAGTTCTGTGTGGCTTTAAGTAATAACATTTGAAGTACAAATTATTTCCCCTCCGCCATGGGGAGGCTTATCCAGAAAATCACAGGTAATTTAAACCTTCCATGCTACTGCTATGCTGCTGCTGCTGAGTCACTTCAGTCGTCTCCGACTCTGTGCGACCCCATAGATGGCAGCCCACCAGGCTCCCCCATCCCTGGGATTCTCCAGGAAAGAATACTGGAGTGGGTGCCATTTCCTTCTCCAGTATATAATATACCTTCCATAGTATATGATAAAGATAACCTTTTTCTTATTTCCCCAAACCGTAACTTTTTTCTTTAAACAGTAAGGTATTATCCTGGCTACAGCATTCATCCCTTTGTCTATCTGTTTGTTTGCCTGTTCATTTTTAAAGACACCAAGATAGTAAGCCAATAAGAAAATAGAGGGCAAAGTCAGACCATGTTCTCATAAGATTTAAGCCTGTACAAGAACATCTAGAATTAATAATGTGTGAACCTGGAGCTAGTCAACCAGCTAATTGCCTTCAACAGTGTTCATCATTAATCCAGATACTGCCATTCTATTTCAGTTAAATATGGAATTTCACATTGGCAAGAGAGCTGCTATAGTACTACCCATAACTCACTGAAGGTTGAATGCCTTCTTCCACTGTTGCCAATGGCTCATGTTGGCATATGTTGATATTGTGCCATAAATGCCTATATAATTTAGGCTCATGTGCCTAAAAGAGATAAAAGATCTACACAAATTTACACTTAATGTGTAGAATGAGATGTTCAAATTTCTGAAATGTTCACTATTTTCAAATCTCATAACTTTTTTAAGCTCATCATATTTCCTAGAATTTTCATTCTGCAATATTGTATGCCAGTTTTTTAACCGCTCAAATGTAATCTTCTAAAATAAACAGACACTCATATACTCCTCGTGGAGTGCAGGAAACACACAGTGCCCCTATTACTAGAATCTATTCCTCTTTGTGATATAGAAAGTATTACAAAATAGTATTATTTTTTGTTGTTAAAGAAGGGATACTTTTAGAATCACAAAATCATGAAGCGTCAGTGTTTAGAGGTTATTCAGCTCAACCCTTTAATGTTAAAAACAAACAAAATGAGACTCAAAGAATTTATCAGTTCAGTTCAGTGCCTCAGACATGTCTGGCTCTTGGCAACCGCATGGACTACAGCACACCAGGCTTCCCTGTCTATCACCAACTCCCAGAGCTTACTCAAACTATGTCCATTGAGTCAGTGATGCCATCCACCCATCCCATCCTCTGTCATCCCTTTCTCCTCCTGCCTTCAGTCTTTCCCAGCATCAGGGTCTTTTCCAACGAGCCTGTTCTTCCCATCAGATTGCCAAAGAATTGGAGTTTCAGCTTCAGCATTAGTCCTTCCAATGAATATTCAGGACTGATTTTCTTTAGGATTGGCTGGTTGGAACACCTTGCAGTCCAGGGGACTCTCAAGAGTCTCCTCCAACACCACAATGCAAAAGCATCAATTCTGCAGCACTCAGCCTTCTTTATAGTTCAACTCTCACATCCATACATGACTACTGGAAAAACCATAGCTTTGACTAGACAGAACTTTTTGGCAAAGTAATGTCTCTGCTAATCTCTCATAGCTTTTCTTTCAAGGAGCAAGCATATTTTAATTTCATGGCTGTAATCACCATCTGTAGTGATTTTGGAGTCCAAAATAATAAAGTCTGTTTCAGTTTCCATATATATTTGTCATGAAGTGATGGGACTTGATGCCATGATCTTAGTTTTTTGAATGTTGAGTTTTAAGCCAGCTTTTTCACTCTACTCTTTCACTTTCATCAAAAGGCTCTTTAGTTCTTCTTTGCTTTCTGCCATAAGGGTGGTGTCATTGTGTATCTGAGATTATTGATATTTCTCCTGGGAATCTTGATTCCAATTGTGCTTCATCTAACCTGGCATTTTGCATGAGAGGGCTTCCCTCAAAGCTCAGTTGGCAAAGAATCTGCCTGCAATTCAGGAGACCCCGGTTCGATTCCTGGGATGGGAAGATCTGCTTGAGAAGGGATAGGCAACATACTCCTATATTTTTGGTTTTCCCTGTGGCTCAGCTGGTAAAGAATCCACCTGTAATGCAGAGGACCTGGGTTTGATCGATGGGTTGGGATGATCCCCTGGAGAAGGGGAAGGGTAGCCCTCCAGTATTCTGGCCTGTAGAATGCCATGGACTATAGTCCATGAGGATGCAAAGAGTCGGACACGACTGAGTGACTTTCACTTTCACTCTGAATAGACGTTAAATAAGCAGGATGACAATATATAGCCTTGCTTACTCCTTTCACAATTTGGAACTAGTCTGTTGTTCCATATCCTATTCTAACTGTTGCTTCTTGACCTGCATACAGATTTCTCAGGAAGCAAGTAAGGTGGGCTGTTATCTCCATCTCTTTAAGAGTTTTCCACAGTTTGTTGTGATCCACACAGTCAAAGGCTTTGGCATAGTCAATAAAGTCAAAATAAAGTAGATGTTTTTCTACGAACAAAGCTAGTGGAGGTGATGGAATCCCAGTTGATCAATTTCAAATCCTAAAAGATGATGCTGTGAAAGTGCTGCACTCAATATGCCAGCAAATTTAGAAAACTCAGCAGTGGTCACAGGACTGGAAAAGGTCAGTTTTCATTCTAATTTCAAAGAAAGGCAATGCCACAGTATGCTCAAACTACCGCACAATTGTATTCATCTCATACATTGGCAAAGTAATGCTCAAAATTCTCCAAGCCAGGCTTCAACAGTACGTGAACTGAGAACTTCCAGATGTTCAAGCTGGATTTAGAAAAGGCAGAGGAACCAGAGATCAAATTGCCAACATCCATTGGATCATCAAAAAAGCAAGAGAGTTCCTGAAAAACATATACTTCTGCCCTATTGACTACGCCAAAGAGTTCATGACTTTAAACTTAGTCCATGGTGCAGCTAAGACCAACTCTTATTTTGTCCTCTCACATCATTATACTTTCAAAAAGTATAAACATATAAACTACAAATGGGAGGATAGGGCTTTCATGAAGTCTTTCCATAGCAATGAGTAAAATGGTGACACAATCACCTTTATATCGTAATTCTAATATACAAACACACATATATAACACTTTAGAACAGAAACATGTCAAAAAGATCTAAATTCAGACATTCTTAATAATTCTTCAATAGATGTTTCAGTAAATTAAAGATTATATGTTTAGCAGTTCCCTCAGTTTGAGATTGACAAGATATTCTGCAATTCCAGAGTCCACTTTTTTATCACTTGTGTTTTTTTTTCCCCCATTTGTGTTACTTTGATTCAGAATAGCTTTGCTTGAAGGAAAGAGTAAGAATTGAATTATTCACACTAGCCTTGCCTGCAGCATTCTTCCAACACTTACTGACCCTCCCTAGAAGCTATAAAGACCAAATATGCAACCACATAATATATCACGTTTGTTCTGATTGTTCATCCGTGAAATTATTCATTCTTCATTCCTTCACCTTCTAAAGAGTGATGTGTAGCCAAACTACCCATACGACATACTCTTAGAAACAAAATACAAGTCTGTAAAAAACCTTCTGTTTTGTCAATAAAAACAGCCTTTTTATTATAAAGTGATAGATTTTTAACTTCAAAAATGGTTTTTCATTTTATAATCTATTTAATTCAGGAATAAAAAAATATATTTTTATCAACTTGCAAAAAGACAAAATGATAATTTTTCATCATCATTGCCAGAGGTAAAGGAACCTTCCATGATGAAAGAAGCAGAAAATCTATTTCAACTATCACAGTACCTTAAGGATGAAGAAAATAGTTTTAATTTGGAGCAATAAATCACTTTTGCAGCATTTCCGAGATCAAGAAACTTGCCTATCAAAACAACGTAGTCATCAAAATGTAAAGTCCTTAGGCAATGAGCACTGCAGTAAAATATTTTTCTCATTTTATAACTGGATCAATATTCTTGAGTATATATATATACACATATATATGTATGTATGTATATCAAGTCCCTTTCACCTTCTCTTTTTCATATTTGCTACAAGTTTTTCAATGTCACGGGAGACGAAAAACCTAAATTAAATCTAAACACACAAACACAACTATCTCGTAGATACAAACATACATACAGAAAAAAACCTTTCTATTCACCATTCTGAATAACAGCATTAATTTGCCTATAAAACCAGAGATTTACCTTTGTTTCCTAGCCTGAGTTAAAGATTTTTTTTAATTGTATTTATTTTTAATTTGAGGGTATCTGCTTTACAATATTGTGTTAGTTTCTGCCATATGTCAATATGAATCAAACACAAATATACACATGCCCTCTCCCTCTTGAGCCTCCCTCCCACTTCCTACCCAACCTACCCTTCTAGGTTGTCACAGCGCACCAGTTTTGAGCTCCCTGTGTCATATAGCAAATTCCCGCTGGCTATCTATTTTACATATGGTAATGTATATGTTTCAATGCTGCTCTCTCAATTCATCCCACCCTGTCCTTCACCCACTGTGTCCACAAGTTTGTTCTCTATGTCTGTGTCTCCACTATTGCCCTGAAAGTTTAGAGATATTTTAACAGAAGATAACAAATAGGGATATATTCTTTCCTAGACTCCTCATTTCTAAAATAATACATACTAAGTGGCATCTGAGTTGCCTAGGATATCTCTACCTCCTGTCTTGTTGATGACAATAAAGAATGTGTTGACATCAAGTCCTTTTGCTAATAGGTCTTTGCATGTATTTTTCCCTTTGGCTGACAGGTGCATCCTTCCTCTTTAAATCTAATATTTTCTTATTCTTTAGCTTTCAGTCAAATAGTAACTTCTGGGGCGAAGCATTCCTGACCCCCTTTATCAGATAAGATACCCCAGTAAAATACTGTAAGTACTTACATACTTATCCTATCATGTTTTTGATCAATTGCTATGATCAGTTCCCCAATGATGCTGCCTTAAAAGGTCTGTATAGTCAAGACTATGGTTTTTCTAGTAGTCAGGTACAGATGTGAGAGTTGGACCAGAAAGAAGACTGGGTGCTGAAGAATTGGTGCTTTCAAACTGTGGTGCTGGAGAAGACTCTTGAGAGTCCCTTGGACTGCAAGGAGATCCAACCAGTCCATCCTAAAGGAAATCAACCCTGAATATTCACCGGAAGGACTGATGTTGAAGTTGAACCTCCAATACTTTGGCCACCTGATGCAAAGAGCTGACTCATTAGGAAAGACTCTGACGCTGGGAAAGGTTGAAGGTAAAAAAGCAGAAGCGGACAGTAGCGGATGGGATGGTTAGATAGCATCACCAACTCAATGGACATGAACTTGGGCAAACTCTGGGAGACAGCGAGGGACAGGGAAGCCTGGCATGCTGCAGTCCATGGGGTCACAAAGAGTCGGACATGACTTAGCAACTGAATGACAACAACTATGCTGTAAACTGCATGGAAATAAAAATCATACTTATTTTTGCCAATTCCATGTCTCTGGTTTCTAGCAAAGGATTGATACTAGAAAGTGTTTCATATATTCTTTTGAAAAATATGAAGGATTCAATTCCAGACTTTCTCATACCTGAACCAGTTTGTAGTATATTTCAACACTATGACTCTGCTAAAGGAGTAATCATATTTCATACTCTGACTGAACCATGAATCATAAAAAAGGAGCCATATTTGAGCAGCAGTCTCTAGTTTGCAAATATACACAGTTGAGCATAAAACTGCTTAGATATGATAAGGTCAGGGGTCATAGATCTGTAACAGCAATTCAGATGTGTCAGGTGCTGAAATCAATATAAAAGCACATAAGTTCCTGGGATTCAGGTAATCACTAAGCATTAAATGAACATATAACTTCAGTTGATATGCAAGGCATTCCTTTTGTAGCAAGTATATTTTTGGTTAAAATTTACTGAGAAAAAGAGAGAGAGAGGAAATTAGTCACTTAATGTGGCCACAGTCATTTTTCTGGTTACAGATATCACAATGAGCTTCAGAAAAATGCAAATATTTTCCTCCAAAAGCTTCATTTATGCCAGATACACAGATGCAGATACAGTATCATTTAACATCGATATTTAAAGGCACTTTCCCACCTTTCATGAATATTTGTTAAATAAAGAGGGAAAAACAATCTATTAGCTGTCAGAACACAAAGAACCTGTTAAAATATTCCTGTAAAAATAATAATTAACTTGAAAAATCTTATTATTAGTTTTATCATAAAATTGATTGCTTTCTTAGTTTTCTTCTTGTGCAAGATAAGACTTCTGCTACTATTGTTTGACATCCATGACCCTCTTCCAGCATCACCATTTTATTATACCCCATCTAAGCTCGATGTGTTCCCAGAGGCTCAGCGGTAAAGAAACTGCCTGCAATGCAGGACCCACATGAGATGCAGGTTTGATCCCTGGGTCCAGAAGATCCCCTGCAGGAGGGCATGGAAATGCACTCCAGTATTCTGGCCTGGAGAATCCCATGGACAGAGGAGACTGGTGGGTTAGAGTTTATGGGGTCACAAAGAGTCAGGCAGGACTGAAATGTTCAACACACATGCACGTGCTTGATGTGTTTCCTCTAATTCTTCTAAAATATGTTTATATTTTAAAGGAGCAATTCCTACATAAAGGAAATGTATGTTTAGTGCTTAAGTGGATTTTTTATGGGATTATCCTGTGTGCAGTGGTTTCACTATTTTTATATTCCAGTAGTTATGAATGACTGTACTATGACATTTTATTGCTACTAACATTAGTTCTTTATATTCAGAGACATTTAAAATGAAGAATGGGAGGTATGAGTTAGTGGTCAAAAACACCAGGTAACACTTTCAACATTTCTTAATAAAACTGTCTATATATTCCATTTCTATAAATTTCTCACTCACATTTTTAAAACTTACACAGTATGCATATATCAATTAAAGTCAGTTACTTAACATGAAATACATTTTAAAAAGAAAATCAACTCATTTCTGTCTGGTTTCAGTGCCAACACTCCTCTTTCTCAAGTCATCGATGATTTCCTTATTGTGAATCTAGTGGATACTTTTCAACACTTATCCTACCTAACATTTTTTAGCAGAATTTATCAAAAACACTCTACTTCTTGATACTTCATAGTCTCCCAGCTTTCATGACACCAAATATTCTCTTGGATTTCTTCTTATTCTCATATTTCCACTTTTCCCGCTTCAGGTCTCAGGTTAAATGTCTTTTCTGTCTTGCTTGATGCGCCTAATCTTATTTGCATTTTTCCTTTGAGTAAATCATTACTAATATTTTTTAACAGAGCATATTTCCTTGAGTGGTTTGTTTGATGTCCTCTAAGATGGTGACTGCAGCCATGAAATTAAAAGATCCTTGCTCCTTGGAAGGAAAGTTATGACCAACCTAGACAGCATATTCAAAAGCAGAGACATTACTTTGCCAACAAAGTTCCATCTAGTCAACGCTATGGTTTTTCCAGTGGTCATGTATAGATGTGAGATTTGGACTGTGAAGAAAGCTGAGTGCCAAAGAATTGATGTTTTTGAACATGGTGTTGGAGAAGACTCTGAGAGTCCCTTGGACTGCAAGGAGATCCAACCAGTCCATTCTAAAGGAGATTGGTCCTGGGTGTTCTTTGGAGGACTGATGCTAAAGCTGAAACTCCAATACTTTGGCTATCCCATGCAAAGATTTGACTCATTGGAAAAGACTTTGATGCTGGGAGGGGTTGGGGGCAGGAGGAGAAGGGGATGACAGAGGATGAGATGCTGGATGTCATCACAGACTTGATGCACATGAGTTTGGGTGAACTCTGAGTGTTGGTGATGGACAGGGAGGCATGGCGTGCTGCGGTTCATGGGGTCGCAAAGAGTTGGACAGGACTGAATTGAACTAAACTGAACCCACTCCCACTAGACTATAATCTTTATCAAAGGAGATAATATTTCTGTGTTTTAGGAGGGTATTTTTTTTTAAAGACAATGTTAGGTTCACAGGAAAACTCAGCAGACAGTACAGGGATTCCCCATTCACCTCCCACTCCTGTTCATGCACAACTTCCTCCACTATCACCATCCCCCACCACAGTGGTACATGTTACAACTGATGAACCTACACTGACACATTATCATCACCCAAAGTACAAACTCTACCTTAGGGTGCACTCTTGATGCTATATAGTCCTCTGATATGTTTCTTATTACCTCCGGCTCCTAGTGATTAAAACTTGTCCCTCAGTTTAGATAACTCTTAAAGAGCAAGGACTGTAATTATTAGGACACAGTTATGCTAAACGCACATATACACACACCCTGTATATATATATGTATATATATATATATATACACACACACACACACACACACACACACGTATACATATATTATTTATCTGAAAACTAAATTTAAACTAGACATACTTTGGTAAGTCTGAAAACTATGTGATTGATTCCATTTATTAGTAAGCTGCATGATATTTGAAAAAAAGTACTGAAAGTTTGCTCTGTTACTAAAACTCTGTTAGTCTGAGTTTCTATAATATTTTTGTTAATATTTTGGTATTGCTTTTGCTCTTAATAAGTGCCATTTCACAGCACTAATTACCCTTCATGAGCTTTTACCTTAACAATATCCTTACATTAAATTTACCTAATATGCATTTGTCTTTCTAACGAGATACATATTTCTTAAAGATACTCACTTCTTGTCCTGCTAAACCACACATCTATTGCTCCCCACTTTGTTCAACCATTCACAGATTCAAAGTATATATAGGCTCTAATTAGCCATGTATTTTTCAGTGATCAGTTCCATAAGATATTGAAGACATGACCCAAAATACAACTTGGAAGACAGTATATCTCTATAGTTTTTCCAGTAATCATGTATGGATGTGAGAGTTGGACTATAAAAAAGCTGAGCACTAAAGAATTGGTGCTTTTGAACTGCGGTGTTGGAGAAGACACTTGAGAGTCCCCTAGACTGCAAGGAAATCAATCAATCCTAAAGGAAATCAGTTCTGAATATTATTTGGAAGGACTGATGCTGCAGCTGAAACACCAATACTTTGGCCACCTGATGGAAAAAATGGGCTCACTGGAAAAGACCCTGATACTTGGAAAGATTGAAGGCAGGAGGATAAGGGGACGACAAGAGGATGAGATGGTTGGATGGCATCACCGACTCAATGGACATAGTTTGAGCAAGCTCTGGGAGTTGGTGATGAACAGGGAAACCTGGTGTGCAAAGAGCTAGACATGCCTGAGTAACTAAACTGAACTGATAATTCTATGTTTGTAATGCCATCATCACCTCAAGTTTGGGTCTGTTTGATATTTTCTCTATGTTATATATAAACAGTGAAACATTGTTTAAAGATGTGTAAAGCTGAAGTTAAATGCTTCAAGTCAAGTAAATCACTATATACTATTTCATATTTGCTATCCTGTACTTATCAGATATGAAGGAAATGACAACCCACTCCAATATTCTTGCCTGGAAAATCTTATGGATGAAGGAGCCTGGTAGGCTACAGTCCACTGGGTTCCAAAGAGTCAGGATTTTCATGTGGATCATGAGTTTGACACCTAGAAGTAACTTGGGTGGTATCACCATACCTATGATATTCAAGTGGGAGGTGAAGATAATAAAAACAAATTTGCTATATAAATAAATATGAAACTTAATTAATCTCGGCTGCCAGCTCAGCAAAAATGTGAAAAGAAAAGGACAGACATGTTATTCTTCTGCTAGCTTGTGTACTCAGTCATATCTGACTCTTGAGACCCCAGAGACTATAGCCACCAAGCTCTTCTGTCCATGGGATTTCCCAGGCAAGAATACTGGAGTGGCTTGCCATGTCCCCTGCAGGGGATCTTCCCAGCCCAGGGATCAAACCTGCACCTCCTGCATCTCCTGTGTTGTTAAGAGAATTATTTACCACTGTGCCACTTTACCCATTTACTACGAAAAAATGTTGGGGGCTATTAAATATCTGTCCTATCAATAGCCTACAACAGTTCTAAGTAAGCAGTTAACCCTCCCCATCCCCCAGGAGGCAGACTTGTAGCTTACAAAAGTATAAAGGAAACAGTAATGGATATACTGTTACTATACAAATTTAATGAAAATTTGAATAAGATGCAAAAAATAAAAATGATGTAACTGAAAGTTTACTGGAAGAGCCTTTCAATACTTGAAATGATGTGTTGAATTTGCATTTTAAATTTTAGCATTTCAGTTATTGTGCCTTTTTTCTTTGTAATGTTGAAAAGAATTTAAACTAGCACACCACTGAATGTCAATCAAAATTCAAAAATTTTCTGAATCATTTTTATAAAATTAAATGCTAAATTTATTATATGCCACTCCATTTAAATTTTAGGTTTCTTTAGGAAGTCATGTGAAACTTTTTGTGTCTCCTTTCTCCTTATAGCATTTTAACATATTTTACTATGGAAATACTTTCATCTTCAACCAATTTGTACAGCTTTTATATTTGAACAAATTGTAATAGTTGCATTGTATTATTGTTTAGTTGCTAAGTTGTGTCCAGCTCTTCTGTAACCCCATAGACTGTAGTGTACCAGGCTCCTCTGTTCATGGGATTTCCCAGGCAAAAGTACTGGAGTGGGTTGCCATTTCCTTCTCCAGGGGATCTCCTGACCCAGGAATCAAACTCATGTCTCCTATATTGGCAGGCAGATTCTTTACCACTGAGACACTTGGGAAGCTCAAATACTAACTTCAACTAACATATCAAGTAACAAATTTAAATAACAGAAATAATTTTTGCTACTAGATAATTTAACTCTTTGAATCTATAAAACTAGGTATATGATAAATTTAAAAAATAAAAGAATATTCTCTCACCATTTGGAGAGGTAGTTTCCTCATTCTAATATTTACATGAGATTAAAATAGATCATTTGGGTAGAACCTGAAAAGATTCATTTTATCACCTCTATGCACAATCTGATGAAATATGGGATATTGCATTGTCAGCCAAAAGTATGTTTGAATAATCTCATTGTGACAAGAAGTCACAGTAATATTTTATCACATGGCATGGAAAAAACCTTTTTATACAATTAACTGGACTTACATAAAACAATGTATTTATATATAGCTCTTTTAAAGCTTTTTTATTTCTATGTAAGGCATTCATTAATTGAGTTAGCAAGAATACACAGAACTATACAAGAAAGATCTTCATGACCCAGGTAACTACGATGGTATGATCATGCACCTAGAACCAGACATAGTGGAATGCAAAGTCAAGTGGGCCATAGGAAGCATCAATATGAACAAAGCTAGTGGAGGTAATGGAATTTCCATTGAGCTATTTCAATTCCTAAAAGATGATGCTGTAAAAGTGCTGCACTCAATATGCCAGCAAATTTGGAAAACTCAGCAGTGGCCACAGGACTAGAAAAGGTCAGTTTTCATTCCAATCCCAAAGGAAGGCAATGCCAAAGAATGCTCAAATTAACACACAATTGCACACCTCTCACACACTAGAAATGTAATGCTCAAAATTCTCCAAGCCAGGCTTCAACAGTACACAAACCAGAAACTTTCAGATGTTCAAGCTGGATTTAGAAAAGGCAGAGGAATCTGAGATCAAATTGCCAACATCTGTTGGATCATTGAAACAGCGAGAGAGTTCCAGAAAAACATCTACTTCTGCCTTATTGACTATTGCAAAGCCTTTGACTGTGTGGATCATAACAAACTGTAGAAAATTCTTAAAGAGATGGAAATACCAGATCACCTGACCTGCCTCCTGAGAAATCTGTATGCAGGTCAAGAAGCAACAGTTAGAACTGGACATGGAACAACAGACTGGTTCCAAATTGGGAAAGAAGTCAAGGCTGTATATTGTCACCATGCTTATTTAACTTATATGCAGAGTACATCATGTGAAATGCCAAGCTGGATGAAGCACAAGCTGGTTCAAGATTTCCAGGAGAAATATCAATAACCTCAGGTATTCAGAGGACCTGACCTGCCTTTTGAGAAATCTGTATGCAGGTCAGGAAGCAACAGTTAGAACTGGACATGGAACAACAAACTGATTCCAAATAGGGAAAGGAGTACGTCAAGACTGTATACTGTTACCCTGGTTATTTAACTTAAATGTAGAATACATCATGAGAAACACTGAGCTGGATGAAGCAAAAGCTGGAATCAAGATTGCCAAAAGAAATATCAATAACCTCAGATATGCAGATGACACCACCCTTATGGCAGAAAGTGAAGAAGAACTAAAGAGCCTCTTGATGAAAGTGAAAAGGAGAGTGAAAAAGTTGGCTTAAAACGCAACATTCAGAAAACTAAGATCATGGCATACATTCCCAGCACTTCATGGCAAATAGATGGGGAAACAGTGGAAACAGTGATAGACTTTATCTTTTTGGGCTCCAAAATCACTGTAGATGGTGACTGCAGCCAAGAAATTAAAAGACACTTGCTCCTTGAAAGAAAAGTTTAATATGCTAGACAGCATATTAAAAAGCAGAGACATTACTTTGTCAACAAAGGTCCATCTAGTCAAAGCTATGGTTTTTCCAGTTGTCATGTATGGATGTGAAAGTTGGACTATAAAGAAATTGAGCACCAAAGTATTGATGCTTTTGAACTGTGGTGTTGGAGAAGACTCTTGAGAGTCCCTTGGACTGCAAGGAGATCCAATCAGTCCATCCTAAAGGAAATCAGTCCTGAACATTGATTGGAAGGACTGATGCTGAAGCTGAAACTCCAATATTTTGGCCACCTGATATGACGAGCCGAGTCTCTGGATAAGACCCTGATGCTGAGAAAGATTGAAGGCAGGAGGAGAAATGGACGACAGAGGATGAGATGGTTGGATGGCATCGCAGACTCAGTGCACATGAGTTTGAGTAAGCTCCGGGAGTTGGTCATGGACAAGGGAAGCCTGGTGTGTTGCAGTCCATGGGGTCGCAGAGTCGGACACAACTGAGCGACTATACTGAATTATTAATTAATTTGCACCCAGTTCTCAGTAATGGGAACTTTATATTCAGCTTAAAGGATACTTTCTCTCTATTCCTGTTTCTCAATGCCTTCTCATGTTTCTTTTTATCCTCAAACTAATATTCCCATAGTTATATGGTCCTATTGTAGGCAGAATCTAAGATGGCTCCCAAGAAATCTGCTTCATGGTGTAATCCTTTGAAATGCATGAGTCACTTGAATATGATATGTTTTCTCTCTCATAACTATGTTATATTATTTTGCTTCTTGTAGTCAGTTGAATTTGAGTTCACAGAAAAGATTATTCTTGGAGGGACAGAGCTAATTAGGCAAGCCCTTTAAAGTGAGAGTAATTCAGAGCAACAAATATGCTCTTCTGCTGACCCAGAACAAAGCAAATGAACATGCTGTGAACTACAGATGGAAGAAGCTGCACAGCAAAGACCTGAGTGTCACATGGCAAAGGCCTGTAGGTTCTGAGAACATACCTGAGCTGACAGCTATAAGTGAATGAGGGCCCTTTTTCTGAAGCTTCAAGGACCTGAAATTTTTCCAACAGCCTCACTTGGAAAAGGACTCCTATCTCTAAGTAAGAAGTCAGCACTGGCTGATATCATGATTTCACCCTAGTGAGGCTCTGAGCAGAGTCCAGCCGTGTGTACCTGTACCTCTAACCCACAGGAACTTACATAATACATGTATGCTGCTTCAAGCCATTAAGTTGGTGGTAATTTGTTATCCAGCAATAGAAAACTAACAGTCCCAATGCTTTACCCAAGTTGTGGGAAATTTTGTTCTCTAGCCAAAAAAAAATTATAATAATAAGTAAGTGTGGAGTTTTAGAAAAATTTACTAATTTTAACCTATTCTATCTGATGAAATCACTGATAAACTTACTGTTTAAAACTGAAGAAGCACAGACAATCATCTAAAAACTGACAATTTTGGAAGAGAACAACAAAATAGTGTACATTTGGAAATCCTATGGAGGATTTCCAAACACTAAGCCTGCACTTAGATGATTTGAGCATTATAAAGTGGTGAGGCCTTCTTAGAAAACTCATCTGTATATGCACATTTAGTTATGATGAATGCTAGAGTGCAATATAATAGGGGTGAGCAGATAATTTATAATTAAAATCACATATTTCCAATAGACTAATGAGCCTTCAAGATCTTCAATGGATACTTTATTTCACGCATTCATTCAGCAAGAACATTTTTATGGGGCTATTGTATTCATGGTGCTGACCAGAATTTTAACACTGGAGGGAGAAAGAAACAGAAAACAGAATCCTCTTTCTCCAGAGTCTATCACCGATGTGAGACATTAGGTTGGCCAAAAATTTCTTTATTTTTTAAGTAAAAATAAGAGACATATTTTTCATTTTCAGGAACATTATTGACAAACATATGTACCATTTTGTTCCACTACCTTCTGCCATTTTTCAGGGAACTTCGTAATTCCATCCCCCCAAAACCTTGTATCCTTTTGAGCAAAGAACAGTTCTAGGTTCCTTGTACAGTCTTCCAGGGAATTGAATTTTTTTTTTTTCCATTAAGAGAATTTTGTAAAGACTAAAATAAATGGAAGTCTGAAGGTGCAATATCTGGTGAATATGGCAGATGCATCAGAACTTCCCAGCTAAGCTGAAACAGGTTTTGCATGGTCATCAGAAAAACATGTGATCTTACGGTATCCTCATGGAAGATTATGTGTTTTCTGCTGACTAATTCTGTATGCTTTTCAAGTGCTGCTTTCAGTTGGTCTAACTGGGAGCAGTACTTGCTGGAATTAATCATTTGTTGTTTCAGAAAGAGCTCATAATAGAGGACTCCCTTCCAATCCCACTATATACATACCATAACCTTCTTTAGATGAAGACCGGCCTTTGCAGTGGTTGGTGGTGGTTCATTACACTTGCCCCACAATATTTTTCATTCCACATTATTGTACAGTACCCACTTTTCATCGCCCACCACAGTTTGTTTTAAAAATGCAATGTTTTTGTTATGTTTCAGCAGAGAATCACATGTGGAAATACACTCAAGAAGGGTTTTTTCACTTACATGGAGCCCAAACATAAAAGCAATTAATTTAACCAAATGGTGCAAATGATTTTCAACACTTGATTTGGATATTTTGAGTATGTCAGGTATCTTCCATGCAGTGTAATATTAGTTGTTCTCAATGAATGCCTCGATTTGACTTTTACCAATTTCAGTGGGTCTTCCTGAATGCGGAGCATTGTCCAGTGAGAAATTACCTGCTCAAATCTTCAAAAACCACTTTTTTGACACGTTTGATCAGTCACAGCACCTTCTTGATACACTGTACAAATCTCTTCGAATTTCAGTTGCATTTTACCTTTCTTGAAATAATAAAGTAGGATGTGCCAGAACGTTGCTTTTTTCCTTCCATCTTGAATATTAAAATAACAATAAGAATCAAGAAAAAAATTCAGACATTCAAAACAGACAAAATCTTAGGGTATCCCACAAGAAAAAAAGGTAAGCTTTAAAATATTTTCTCTTTGCTCTTTAACCAATTTTAAATTATATGTCTGGGCTCCTGATGCGCTTATACCTTGAAAGTCCAGGCATTTAAAAAGAGGAGGATCTTCTCTCTCCATCTTTCATTATTTCAGATTGAAATGGCAAAGTGCCTAGATACCATACGTAAGTGCCAGAAACAGCATTAAAAATCTGGCTCTTGTTAAATGCCTTCGAAGAAACTCTGCTTTCATCAGGAAATGGCAATTACATGGATAATATGGCCTGCCAAGGTTTATTCTAGAGATGGGAAATGTTCCACAGTGTGTGTATTTTCTTTACATATCTTTACACTTCATACATATCAGTTTGCACAGAAACATGATAAAAAATATGTAGATACAATCCAATACAATGTATGTTGTTATTTATTTATTTGGACACATTCTTGTAGTCAAATAGGATAAAAAATAACTTTTCCTTTTCTATTTATTTTCTTTAAAAATTTAGCTCATTCTTCAGTTTCCTTTTTCAGAGAATTTTAAGCAAGGATCAAATGGCAAAGAATCTGCCTGCAACTCGGGAGATCTGGGCTGGATCTCTGGGTCGGAAAGATCCCCTAGAGAAGGGGATGGCAACCCACTCCAGAATTCTTGCCTGGACAATTCCATGGACAGAGGAGCCTGGTGGACTACAGTCCATGAAGTCACAAAGAATCGGACATGACTGAGTGACTAACTTTAAGAATTTTACTGGTAAATCATACATCTATGACCAAGATTGTTACTTTGGGAGTAGTTATTTGATTTGGTTTTCTAGCCTTTATCCCATAATCCCTGTGAAATGTAATGGCTTAAAGAACCAAACTATAATATTTCAGTCTTGTGAAGAGTTCTAACTACGATCACTCCTAAAAAGTTCCAAAAGAAGAGTAATGGAAAGAAAACTAAATTTGAGGTCTGGATTTCAAGGGTTGTTTTTTTCAGTTCAAGAACTTTTAAATTAATTTGCATGTTGAAATTTCATTACTTCACATGTAAATTGAGTTACTACACAAATACCCTACATTTCTGACAAAGTTATATGAGGGCTACATGCTACAATATATATCAAAGTGCTTTGTATGAAACAAATCACCATCCAGAATGTTATCAATATTGCAGTGTTATTTCAATCAGCGTCCTGAGGCTACTTCTGAAGGCGGTTTTCATCATCTTCAACTTTGTTTTGTTGTTGTTGATCAGTCACTAAGTCATGCCCAACTCTTTAACTCGAGAAAAAGCGTAACTGCTTCTCCCTGTCCCTCTACTACTGACTATTTTCAGGTTATCTGTCAGAGCCTTTTAAACTCCATTAAAGTATTTCCTCACTGGGCAAGCTTGTTTTTATTCATAACCTCAGGTTTTTCTCTTCACCTACAAACAGAATTCAACTTTATCAGGAGCTTTTTATGATGATAATGTGGCACATTCCTTCAAACTTAGAGGTATGGGATTGAAAATTATGCTAATATATAAATACAGAAAACAAGTGAAAGATGGAATGCTTTTATCTGCCAGAACTCTAATCCTAAAGAGATTGAATAATAAGCTTTTCAGAGGAGGAAAATATTGTTAAACATTGAGAGGCAAAGGAATAAAAAAGAAGTGAAATGGGGAAGCAGCAAGATCATTTAACTAGAGGTTCTAAAATCCAAATATTAAATTAAATTGTCCCTCTCGTTAGCTCTTTGGCCACTGTCAGATACTTCACTATTTGTAAGTCACTTATTATGAAGTCATGAATTGATGCTTTTGGCAAATTAAATAAGTCTAATTTGATCTTCTATGAAAGTGAGGTAAGAATATACAAGAACAGGCCACAAATGTTTGCTTTAAACTATAAACTAACCATTAAGAAAATTAACAAAGGGGATTTGGGTGCTTTCCTGAAATCATATATACAAATGTAATTTTATTTCAGAAAATTATTAGCAATTAAATTTACTTCTAGATAATTAATATACTTACTCAAACACTAGGGGACAGAATTTTTGAGATTTTGCAATGCTATCAAACCAGTAGATGTATTTGAAGAAAATCTAAAAGTGTATCTGCATTTCACTGTTTCTGACAGATACACAGATTGCTATAACAATTTTGGAAAGGAAGATTCTGGGTTCAGCAGGGGAAATCACCTACCTAACCTACAAGTTGCCTAACAAGAGATCATCTTTGCACAGTCATCTTCAATGACAAGGAATTTACCACTTCTCAAGGGAGGCCATCTTTTCTTTTTTTAGGAGCTTTATTTGTTTTGTTTTTTAATGTGGACCGTTCTTTAAAGTCTTTATTGAATTTGTTACAATATTGTTTCTACTTTATGTTTTCGTTTTTTGGACACAAGGCATATGGGATCTTAGCTCACTGACCAGGAAGCAAGCCTACTACTCCTGCATTGGAAAGTGAAATCCCAACCACTAGAATGCCAGGAAAGACCCAAGAGAGGCCAAATTGTTTCCAGTCAACTGTCATTAATATTAAGTCCTTATTACCAGCAAAAATCTTTTTTTTTTTCTTTGCAACTTCCAACCTGGCTGTCGCTTAAATCTGTAAAGAACTTTCCCTCCCCTCTTGCATGTGACAGTCTTTATATATTTGAAGATATCTTCTTCCTGAACTTTTTTCTCACAAGACAAATGTATCACTTTTTACAAATTATCCTTTTTTTGACTGATAATAGGAGCCTGAACCATCCCAGACACTCTCCCTGAACAAATTCCTGTGTCAAAATGTCTCTTAAAAAACAGTAGCCAGAGTTCTTTAGAACATTGTCAAGAACAAAAGATCTATACACAGAAATCCCCTTGCATTCCTATACACTAATAATGAGAATATAGAAAGAGAAATTAAGGAAACAATTCCATTCACCATTGCAACGAAAACAATAAAATACTTAGGAATATATCTACCTAAAATATATATATAAAACTATATCAGTTCAGTTCAGTTCAGTCGCTCAGTTGTGTCCGACTCTTTGTGACCCCATGAATCGCAGCACGCCAAGCCTCCCTGTCCATCAACAACTCCCAGAGTTCACTCAGACTCACGTCCATCGAGTCCGTGATGCCATCCAGCAATCTCATCCTCGGTCATCCCCTTCTTCTCCTGCACCCAATCCCTCACAGCATCAGAGTCTTTTCCAATGAGTCAACTCTTCGCATGAGGTGGCCAAAGTACTGGAGTTTCAGCTTTAGCATCATTCCTTGCAAAGAACACCCAGGGCTGATCTCCTTTAGAATGGACTGGTTGGATCTCCTTGCAGTCCAAGGGACTCTCAAGAGTCTTCTCCAACACCACAGTTCAAAAACATCAATTCTTCGGCGCTCAGCCTTCTTCACAGTCCAACTCTCACATCCATACATGACTACTGGAAAAACCATAGCTTTGACTAGACGGACCTTAGTCAGCAAAGTAATGTCTCTGCTTTTGAATATGCTATCTAGGTTGGTCATAACTTTTCTTCCAAGGAGTGTCTTTTAATTTCATGGCTGCAATCACCATCTGCAGTGATTTTGGAGCTGCCAAAAATAAAGTCTGACACTGTTTCCACTGTTTCTCCAAAAACTATATATATGTATAAAACTATATATAAAACTATAAAACACTGGTGAAAGAAATCAAAGAGGACACTAATAAATGGAGAAATATACCATGTTCATGGATCAGAAGAATGAATATAGTGAAAATGAGTATACTACCCAAAGCAATTTATAGATTCAATGCAATCCCTATCAAGCAACCAACGGTATTTTTCACAGAGCTAGAACAAATAATTTCACAATTGGTATGGAAATACAAAAAAACTCGAATAGCCAAAGCAATCTTGAGAAAGAATGGAACTGGAGGAATCAACCTGCCTGACTTCAGGCTCTACTACAAAGCCACAGTCATCAAGACAGTGTGGTACTGGCACAAAGACAGAAATATAGATCAATGGAACAAAATAGAAAGCCCAGAGATAAATCCACGCACCTATGGACACCTTATCTTTGACAAAGGAGGCAAGAATATACAATGGAGTAAAGACAATCTCTTTAACAAGCGGTGCTGGGAAAACTGGTCAACCACTTGTAAAAGAATGAAACTAGAACACTTTCTAACACCATACACAAAAATAAACTCAAAATGGATTAAAGATCTAAATGTAAGACCAGAAACTATAAAACTCCTAGAGGAGAACATAGGCAAAACAATCTCTGACATACATCACAGCAGAATCCTCTATGACCCACCTCCCAGAATATTGGAAATGAAAGCAAAGATAAACAAATGGGACCTAATTAAACTTAAAAGCTTCTGCACAACAAAGGAAACTATAAGCAAGGTGAAAAGACAGCCTTCAGAATGGGAGAAAATAATAGCAAATGAAGCAACTGACAAACAACTAATCTCAAAAATATACAAGCAACTCCTGCTGCTCAATTCCAGAAAAATAAATGACCCAATCAAAAAATGGGCCAAAGAACTAAATAGACATTTCTCCAAAGAAGACATACAGATGGCTAACAAACACATGAAAAGATGCTCAACATCACTCATTATCAGAGAAATGCAAATCAAAACCACAGTGAGGTACCATTTCACGCCAGTCAGAATGGCTGTGATCCAAAAGTCTACAAGCAATAAATGCTGGAGAGGGTGTGGAGAAAAGGGAACCCTCTTACACTGTTGGTGGGAATGCAAACTAGTACAGCCACTATGGAGATTCCTTAAAAAACTGGAAATAGAACTGCCTTATGACCCAGCAATCCCACTGCTGGACATACACACTGAAGAAACCAGAATTGAAAGAGACACGTGTACCCCAGTGTTGATTGCAGCACTGTTTATAATAGCCAAGACATGGAAGCAACCTAGATGCCCATCAGCAGATGAATGGATAAGAAAGCTGTGGTACATAGACACAATGGAGTATTACTCAGCCATTAAAAAGAATACATTTGAATCAGTTCTAATGAGGTGGATGAAACTGGAGCCTATGATACAGAGTGAAGTAAGCCAGAAAGAAAAACACCAATACAGTATACTAACGCATATATATGGAATTTAGAAAGATAGTAACGATAACCCTGTATGCGAGACAGCAAAAGAGACACAGATGTATAGAACAGTCTTTTGGACTCTGTGGGAGAGGGTGAGGGTGGGATGATTTGGGAGAATGGCATTGAAACATGTATAATACCATATGTGAAACTAATCACCAGTCCAGGTTCAAAGCAGGATACAGGATGCTTGGGGCGAGGGACATGGGAGGGGGGTTCAGGATGGGGAACACATGTACACCTGTGGCAGATTCATGTTGATGTATGGCAAAATCAATACAATATTGTAATGTAATTAGCCTCCAATTAAAATAAATACATTTATATTTTAAAAAAATGAACAAAAGATCTAAAACTGTAAAACCCCTAGAAGAAATCAAAGAAAAATCTTAATTTTGGCCTTGGCAATGAGATTTCTTAGATATGACAAGAAAAGGATACTCAACAAAGACAAAAATCAAAAGGATACTCAACAAAGACAAAAAAACCTGGACACCAAATTAAACTATTCTTCACAGCGAAGAAAAAACCAAGGGCAACATACAAAGTGAGAGAAAATATTTGTAAACCATATATCTGATATGGGTTAATATCCAAAATTATAGGGAATTTGCACAACGTTACAACAATGCCAACAACAACAACAACAACAAAAAAAAAAAAAAGAAGATAATTTTAAAATGAGCCTAGGAGCTGAGCAGACATTTCCACAAAGACATAGGACAATAGGCATGGTCAACAGGTGTATGAAAGGACACTCAGTATCACTAATTATCAGGGAAATGCAAATCTAAATCCACAATAAAATATCACTCCCACTTGTCAGAATCGCTGTTATCAAAATAAAACATAAAAAGTATTCTCCACAAAAATGTGAAGAAAAGGGAACCCTTGTACACTACTGGTAGAAATACAAATTGGTATAGGCACTATGGAAAAGGGTATGGTGGTGCCTCAGTAAAATAAAAATAAAATTACTATTACTATCCAACGATCTACTCTGGGTATATACCCAAGGCATTGAAATCAGGATCTCACAGAGATATCTGCACCCCCATGTTCACTGCAGACATGGAGGCAAGCTAAGTCACTCTTGGTGTATGAATGAATAAAGAAAATGCTACATATACATAAGATATTATTCAGCTTTAAAGAAGAAGGCAATCTTGCTAATTTAGACAACATGGATGAATGCAGAGGACAATTTTCTAAGTGAAATAAGCCAGACACAGAAGGACAGATACTATATAGTATCACTTACATGAGGAATCTAAAATATTCAAAGTCAAGAAGCAGAGAGTCTAGTGGCAGGGAAACACAAGAAGTTACTATGCAAATGGTGCAAAATTTCAGTTATACAAGATAAAAATATCCTAGAGTCTACAGTACAGCATAGCCTCCTAGTTAACAATATTGTATTGCACACTTAAAAATGTGATGAGGACAGATCTTAAGGTATAATGTTCCTATAACAAAATAATAAAAGGAAAAATAGCAAATACTGAGGAACATTTTGGGGATGATGGATATGTAAATCATTAAAATCTATGCCACAAACATATCTGTCATTTCTAAAAGTGCATGCTTATCTCAAAGCTCATCAAATTGTATATATTAAACATGTACAACTTTTTTGTATATCAGTCATACCAAAACACTGATGAAGTGATTTTTTAAAATGTGTTAACCAACCCAGAGCAGACTTGAATGATCTCTTTTTGAAAAACTAAAATTTTCAAAACTTTATAGCACACTGGTAAAATTTCATCATAGTGCACCTTTGTAAAATATCAGCCTTTCATTGTGTATGCCCACCAAATATAAGGCAGGTTTCATACCTGTCTGTATCTTTTCACTCAATAATATTTAAACAGATAGTAACATCATAAAAATGATCTTAAATCGTATAGTAATAGTTCTGAGATCTTACTAACTTATTTACACTTTGTTTAGAAACACTTAACAGAAGTAATAGCCACGTTATCAATTTTTATCTGGTTATTTATTAGTTATTATCTTAGAAACTGATATCTTAGAAACTTTCTATTCACAGAAAAATATGGCAAATTCAGTGAAAACCCAATTGTTTTCCCACCATTTGCTTTGGTATGGGATGTTTCCCCTTGTTAATTTTCTCACTAGGGTATTTTCTATATTTATAACCATACCTTTAAGGTTTTAGAGATATTGTGTAAAATAGGTCAGTAACGCAATTGCATTGCATTGGTGAATCTACCTATTATTTCTATTTCCTATAAACCCATACAAGAAAATGATTATAGGCCCTGGGGTAAATTCATTTTATCATGTTTTAATTTAATATGTTTATGTGTTTGCATGTGCTTTGCGGGAACAGATTAAACATACTAGTAAAAATAAGATAATCAAAAATATCATGTAAGCAATAAAGAGTAAAAATCTGATCAATACAAATCAGTCTACTAGAAACAGAAATCATAATTCTGTGAATGGATAGAAAAGTTGTTTGAATATAACTATCAAGCTACAAGCAGTTTCATGCCCATAAATTGTATATGCTACAGATTAAAATATAAATTATCATTATATCAACTTTAACTATCTAAAGTGAACAAACTATGATCTAAATTTAATGATAAGATCAATTAATTGGTTGAATAACTAATGTTTTGGCCCCTAAATTAAACTTGTAAATATATTATTTGGATAAGGTTTAAAGTAGACTATATTTTCCAATTATATTAAATAAAACATTTGTCTTGCTAAAGAACAGAAAGTACTGGTAAATATGGCATCTATAATATTTTATTGATCTGACCAAATAGTATGGGTTCCATTTGTTATTTTAAATCCATATTTTAGTAACTTGTTATAAATTATTATTTAGTATATGCACATGAAAATAAAGATACTATCATTTATTAAAATAAATACAAAATCATTTACTGCCTATAAAAGAAACATGGGAGGCACCAGAAAGATGCTAATAATAGTAATACATGACCTCTCATTTGTCTTAAGAATATAGCTTCTCCATAAAGCAATTAAGACAATTACCCCATAAATATGTTCATTAATTAGTAGGAATTTCCAGTGGGAAAGATAAATTCATTTAAGTAGTGTAAAATAAACAAACATATATTTACCTGAAAGTTTTATAAATTTAAAATAATAGATAATTTCCAAGTCAGTTATACAGTGTTAGTATAGTTTCTTTTTAAAGTGAGTGTTTTATACCTGAACTTTCAAATTCTTATTAAAGGTGGCATAGCAAGTTGTATATTTTAACAGAAGCTGGTATTGCATGTTTTTGTTTTTCTTTTTATCACTTAAATTGTGGCACTATAATCTGGAAGCTTTGCAGCTTGTTACTCCAAGACAAATCTCACCTAAGAGGATATGGCAGTCTTCCACACTGTGGTCTGATTGCATTAGACTGAGTACAGCTAAAGAAAGAAATATTTTGACAGAGGAGATTGCACTTGAGCACATCAAAGTGTCAGTTCAGATATGTAGCATCTGAAAAGCACCCTCCCCTTTCCCCTGTTGCATGAAATTTGCCACCTCTCATTGTCTCTTCCAGATGGTGTGCTGAGTTGTCTTCAGCTTTATTCCTAGAGAGCTCCAGTTGACATCAATCTGTTATGCCATTTTCTTGTTATACTAATGTGGCTTATTTATCAATGCCAATTAATCAATGGCACAGAACGGGCTCTTCCTTAGAAGCTAATGTAGTTTTATTTATTTATTTTTTTTTAATATTCAAAAAGAAATTTTAAAGAGCAGTGACCAGATTGGCAAGTCATATAGCTGGCAGACTGTGGTCACTTAGGAGGCATTCAACTGAGGTAAAGGTGAAAGTGTTTATTTAAAAAAAACAAGATTATGATTAAGAACTATGTATGGATATTATGATTTCTAGCAGAAAAGTGTGGATAATTCTATGAGATAAGACAAAATGTATTTATTTCTTGTCATAGCAAACTCTTGTCTATTTTAATGGCCTGCAAGGAAGAAAAAACATCATATGAATATTTAGTTTTATATTAATTTTAGTGGCATCAACGTCTATAAAAACAGATGTATGAAAGGAACCAAATTGACTACAGTTACACTTTATAACTAGGAAATTATTTTCAAGAGAATATGCTGCAAAACAGGATTTGCATGGTAAAGTAACAAATCTTGATATTGGTAACAAATACTCATAGACTCATAAATAAATACAATGTTTCAATTTTTATTTTTTAAAATGAAAAGAAACATTAAGTGATGTCTAACTGCGAGTTGAAGTCTGAGATAGATTAAATTGTATGCACCAGAATCAATTCACAGGATGAAGCAGAGGTATTCAGGTCTCTTGAAGTCTCACTACAATTATCATATTTCTAATATTATTGCTTTTCTGTTATAGAGTATTTTAGTTTTCAGGCAATCTGAGATTATTGTAATAGTCAATCTATTTTGAGTTTTAGTTCTGGTGAGTTAGTAGTAACCAAACTAAAATCACTTATCTGGGCTCTGAAACTAAGGCAACAGTCTTATAGATATCAAATTATGCCACTACATATGGAATAAAATAATAGCTACAGCACTAGACACCCCAGATATAAGCAAGGAAAAGAAGAAGAAAAAGAAAAAAGGGCCCAGACTACTCATTAGTAATTGGAATTCAATAAGCAATTATAAAAATGGACTTAATGATTTCCGCTTCTTTCAAGTAGCTTCTTTATCAACCTCATTACAGTTAGCAAAAGCCAACTATGTATAATGAAAGGTATACTTTGAAAACACTAGAATGGAACACATAATTCAAGTTAATTTAATGTAAGTACTCTAAAGTCAGTATTTTGTACTATCTACTTAATTTTGATTATGTATTTAATCTTCAGGAGAAGCTCTAACAATGTAAAAACGTATGGTTCAGACAAAATCGTAAAAGAAATGTATGTGGGGAAAAGGAGAATGGTAGAATATAATTCATTAATAATCAGCACATCAATAATATTGCATTATACATTAGAAGTCTGAGGTACGTGGAAGAAAAGAATTAAATCACAAAATACCTGTTTTTTTATCAATGTATATAAACATCACAAATCCATGCTTTTTTCAATTTTTTGTCACCAAATTCCAAAGGCAACACAGAGAAGTTTCCAACAAAAGACTGTGAATTTTACTCCAGAATCTGACACAGAATGAAATCCAGAGGTCAAGTCTGAAGCATTCTGACAAGACATTAAACTCTGATCTTGCCTTTGAAAACTCCACAAGGCAGAATTTGAGATCAAAATTTACTAAAAGATAAAAAGTAGGGAAGAGGGCCTTGAGAAAATAATTTCTGCATAATTTCTGCCTTACAGTTACCACAGTCATCCTAACCTGTTTTCTTTTCCAAGTGCTGAAAAAGGAGAGACTAGGAGAAAAGGTATTCCCCTGACAATCTTATATTTCACCTTAATTTCTTTTATTTAACCCTGGTCATTTCCCTTTTTCAAATTGTATCATTTCCTTCAGGCTTTAGTACTCTTCTCACCTTGAGTCAAAGTCACAGATAATATCTTTTCAAATTTTGTCTTTTACAATGTGGTTCAAATTTTAACCATTCCAAAAACCCTCTCTGAGGATCTCAATGACCTCTCTCCAGTTGGTCTCCTACGCCTATATCACTATTTGTTGGTAATGCTTAATCATTTGCCAGCTTGCCCTCTTACACGAGTGCTTCAAATATCCGTGCTCTCTCTTCTTATAATACCATAATTAATATGGCCTAACTAACATTAATTACTAAATATGCATCATATACTCACTTTTACAAGTGGTTTACATACTTTTTCTCATTTAATCCTTGCAACAACTTATTATGCCACTTTTATAGATATGAAAGGACTTTCCCAATGTTTGTATTGAACACTAGAGTCAGGAATTGAACTCTAGTCATTTGACTCCAGAACTATCATGAATTCCATACTATACTGCAAGAAAAATCCCACCAAAAATGCTATCTTTTGCATGTTTAACATGGCCTAAACAGTACAATCTAGGAGCTCAGTTATGTTCTCTGGAATTCAGTTCCAAATCTTTGTCAAGAAACTAGAGTTTTTTAAACCGGAATAGCTTTCTCTTTCTATCAGACACATAGAGTTGATAATTAAAGGGTTTAAACTCCATTATTCTTTATTAGGGAATGTTCATAACATGGCACAAAGGAAATTCTTGACTTCATTATGCTCAACTTTCATACAACTTGTACATTTGTACCTGTGACAGGTAACACCCCTTACCACGTTCATGCTCCAAAATTATACTTCCTTTGGTTAGCTGGCAAATGAACATTTGGGAACTCTCATATGAAGTTGCTGCCTGCCTGTACACCATTCTGTCTGGGGAGTTAAGAAATATTTTTCTACACGTCAATAGTAATGATTCAATTATTTGAAGATTATCATTTCCTATTCCGGGCTTCCAAGATAGCACGAGTAGTAAAGAATCTGCCTGCCCATGCGGGAGGCACAAGAGATGCACGTTCGAGCCCTGGATTGGGAAGAGCCCCTGAAGCAGGAAATGGCACCCCACTCCAGTATTCTTGCCTGGAAAATTTCCATGGGCAGAGAAGCCTGGCGGGCCACACAGCCCATGGGGCTGCAGGAGCTGGACATGACTGAGTACAGTAGCACATTCCCTATTTTGTCAAAATAGAAAACCTGATACAAGTGATAAGACTGATAAATCTAAAGTTTACACAGGGAAAAAAAGATGGAAATTATTGGAGTGGCTAAAAGCAGCATTTACAGCCTCAGTTGAATAGTCACTATACTTAAGCTCCAAACAGAAGGGACAAACGGAAATTGAAAGAAAATGAATAAATTCTTGAAAACATCAAAGTATTATCTAAAGCTAAGTGTAATCAGGAATTTTAAAGTATTCACTAGATTTTGAGGAGTCAAGTAAAATTCTTATGCAACTACTAAGTTCAGGTTTTGTAACCTGGTACAAGAAACAGCATTGCTGTGCAGTAAAGACAGTAATTAGACTGAATTGTGTTGCTTTTATCATTTACTGTTGCTATAGAATTTGTCAAAGTGACTTAATTTCTCTGAAACTCAGTTTCTTCTTATTTTATTTCCCTTTCTTGCTGACTGATGAGTCATGTGAAGATGAAAATTTTTAAAAAAGTGTATAAATTATTAAGCATTCTGTATACGCATCAGTGTGTGTGCTATTATTAAAGGCATTATAATGGCTTTTAATGCTCATTGAATGCTCATTTCAGTGCTCATTGAGCACCGCCACACAACATATGTAAAACATCTGAAATCTATGGTATTTCAGTAAAAGTGTGGTTTTAAAAAGAGTTACCTTACCATGTTTTAGAAGAACATTTTCTTATTATTAAACAGATATATGCTTATTGCAGAAAATTTGAAAAAGTCTGGGAAAAGATTTTAAAAGTAAATGTAATTTATAAATCCTTGCACTAGTACTACACCAGTATATTATTTTTGGGGTGTGTTTCTGTGTGAATATGTATGTGCCAAAAACTTTAAAATGTTGATTGCATTGACAATATAAATTGGTATCTTGTATTTTCTCTTATCATAACATTAATATTTCCTCTATGCTTTTCAGTAGTTCTGAAAAAAATCTTAATAGTCAATTTAATAATAAAACATTTAATTAATTAATGCTATTTAATAATTACTAAAATATTTTATACTTTTGTAACATTTAATAATTTTAGTGATAGTTAAAAATATTAATTTTAATAATTAAAATATTGTAATAATCCAATCATAATAAAAAGCAAACAATCAAATCATGTCTTTTTTCTCCACAGTTTAATACCAGTATTACTGAAATAAGCTTTGGAATAGTTCACTGACAATATCAATAATAATAAATCCATATCTGGCATAATTTCTTATAATTTACTATATATGATAACAGCAACAATTAAAAAAAAATCATTCCTGAGCCTTAAAAATCTCTTCCAGGTAACCATACCTGGTAGTATTATTTCCAGTTCTTCACTTGTGATTTTTACATTATATTTAATTCCACTGTAATAGGAAAAATTACATTGTAAAGACACAAGAAAGGTCCTTATTATGCAGAAACATCCTTAGGACGGCATGAAGCCTGACAGCGATTGCTGCTTCCAAGAACTTAAGGAAACAACCGCTACTCTGGAAAGATAAATCTGTATGGGGATGTGAATCTTATAGTCAGGCCCTTACCTCTTATCCTCATCTGAACCTTATAATACCAGCTGGTCAAGAAAAAAGAAACAGCTCAGAAAGCCTTCTCTTCTTGTACTCTCTGAAACACTTTTCTTCCTTCCTGACTATTTACAAAATGGAAGCATGAGAAAAATTCAAAGGCAAATAATACATTAAATGTCTTCCATGGCTGAACAAAACGATGTTTGGCTGTGACTTTCGTAGGCTAATAGGAATCCTGAGCCAACAGTTTTGCGTCTGTCAGTGTTCCTTTGCAAATCTCAAGAGAACCTTTAAAATGAGATAGAAGACCATCCATTGAGCTGGTTTGAATATACACTGTCTCTGAGAGCTCTATAAATGCAGATTACCTGTCCTCTCTGGGTCCTTCTCAGAATCCCATGCTCTGAATATGGAAATGACAGTTGACATGTATCTGTAATACAGCATTCAAAGAAGTTTAACATAAGAGGACTAATTTATGCTAATAAGATCATCAGCAAAGAAGAGAAGTGCGAAATGCTTTGTTTTAAAAGCAAGAATTAATTGGATTAATATTTCATTTTAAGCAGCCTGCATGTAGCTAGATGACTAATAAATGTGTATGAGGTGAAGTAATATTCATTGAATGTACTCTTTCTCCTTAGTTAAGAAATAGTGAGGATGTTATCTATATTTTAGTAACAGGAATCAACACTGCATTCCATTCACTTATTCAACAAATATGTATTGAACACAGTTAAATGGAAGACACAGTTGAGTTTACAGGAGATGAAAAGATGAATGAGATATGATAGAATTACTGTCTTCAAGTAGCTTCAAGTTAATGTAAGAATATAGATATTCTCATAAGATAGAGGTGTCATAAGGGAAGTAGCTAGAAAGTTATAGGTGTGTAGAAGATGAGAAATAATTGACAGTTCTGGAATAAGAAAGGGCCTTTTGAAGAAAGTGATACTTCAGCTAGGATCTTGAATGGAATTAGAAATGTGAAGATGAAAGAAAAGAATTCAAGAAGAGAAAATATTAAGAAAGGCAAAAAGCAGCGCAGTTTCTTTGCTTTCTATGGGACTAGATTTCTGTAGTTGCTCAGTAAGTTGTCGCAAGATTTACCACCTAAACTCCTTAAGCCTCAGTTTCCTCAACCAAAAGAAATCTATAGGATTAAGTGATTTATAAAGTTTCTTCTGGCTCAAAACTTTGAAAATATGTCATTTAAAACTCAAGGTGGGGAGGGCAGGGATAAACTGGAAGTTTGGAAATGACATATACACACTACTGTATTTAAATCTATAATCAACAATAACAAATCAACAAGGACCTACTGTACAGCACAAGGAACTCTGCTCAATATTTTGTAATAACCTAAATGGGGAAAGAATTTGAAAAACAATAACTACATGTATATCTATAACTGAATAACAATGCTGTACACCTGAAATTAACAGGATATCATTAATCAACCATACCCCAATATAAATTGACTTTTAAATCACTTTAACTTGGCTAGCAATTACTTATTTAACTAACTTTAGGTATCAATGGATTCCTAGAAATTAAATGATGCACAATATGTGAAATGACAAAAGAAAGAGATAATTTTTGTTCTACTACTGTTCATTTAAATTATGAAGAGCTACAACGCCTTTGGAAGTGCACCTGTATGCCATAGTTGCTAACTCTAATGGGATAATTTTTGTGCTTCCTCTGCCAAAAAAAAAATTGTGTTATGAACAAACTGCTAACATCTAAAAAAAAAAGTTAGTGTTTTTCTCCCATCCTGGGGTTTATGGCTGAAGATTTCTAATCAGGGTTGTCATCTTTCTAGAATATTGTCTTTAATTTAAAGAAATAGAAATCATTGTTGCTGTTCAATCGCACAGTTGTGTCCAAATCTTTGTGATCTCTTGGACTGCAGCAGGCCAGGCTTCCCTGTCCTTAACAACTTCCTGGAATTTGTTCAAACTCACGTCTATTGAGTCAGTGATATCATCCAATCATCTCATCCTCTCTCGTCCCCTTCTACTCCTCCCTGCAATCTTTCCCAGCATCAGGGTTGTTACTGATGAGTTAGTTGCCTCTTCCTATCACATGGCCAGAGTACTGGAGCTTCAGTTTCAGCATCATTCCTTCTAATGAACATTCAGGATCAATTTCCTTTAGGATTGACTGGTTTGATCTCCTTGCAGTCCAAGGGGCTCAAGAGTCTTCTCCAAAGCCACAGTTCAAAAGCATCAATTCTTCAGCATTCAGTTTTCTTTATGGTCCAAATCTCACATCCGTACATGACTACTGGAAAAACACAGCTTTGACTATATGGAACTCTGTAGGTAAAGTAATGTCTCTGCTTTTTAATATGCTGTCGAGGTTGGTCATAGCTTTACTTACAAAGAGCTAGTGTCTTTTAATTTCATGACTGCAGCCACCACCTGCAGTGATTTTGGAGCCCAAGAAAATAAAGTTTGTCACTGTTTCCATTGTTTCCCTCTATTTGCCATGAAGTGATGGGATCAGATGCCATGATCTTCATTTTCTGAATATTGAGTTTAAGCAAGCTTTTTCACTCTCTTCTTTCACTTTCATCAAGATATTCTTTAGTTCCTCTTCACTTTCTGCCATAAGTGTGGTGTCATCTGTGTATCTGAGGTTACTGATACTTCTCCTGGTAATCTTGATTTCAGCTTGTGATTCATCCAGCCTAGCATTTTGCACTTTGTACTCTGTATATAAGTCAAATATGCAAGGTGACAATTTGCGGGCATATTGAGTACAGCACATTAAGAGCATCATCTTTAGGATTTGAAATAGCTTAGCTAGAATTCCATCACCTCTTCTAGTTTTGTTTGTAGTGATTCTTCCTAAGGTCCACTTGACTTTGCACTCCAAGATGTCTGGCTCTAGGTGAGTGACCACACCACCTTGGTTATCTGGATCATGAAGATCTTTTTTGTATAACTCTTCTGTGTATTCTCACCACCTCTTCTTAATATCTTCCACTTCTGTTAGGTCCTTACCTTTTCTGTCCTTTACTATTCTATCTTTGCATGAAACGTTCCCTTGGTATCTCTAATTTTCTTGAAGAGGTCTCTGTTCTTTCCTGTTCTATTGCTTTCCTTTATTTCTTTGCATTGTTCATTTAGGAAGGCTTTCTTATGTCTCTTTGTTATTCTTTGGATCACTGTATTCAGATGGGTATATATTTCCTTTTCTCTTTTGCCTTTTCTTTCTCTTCTTTTCTCAATTGTTTGTAAGGCCTCCTCAGACAGCCATTTTGCCTTTTTGCATTTCTTTTTCTTAGAGATGATTTTGATCACCACATCCTGTATAATGTCACAAACCTCTGTCCAGTTCTCCCACTACTCTATCATATCTAATCTTTTGAATCTACTTGTCACTTCAACTGTATAACTGTAAGGGATCTGACTTAGGTCATACCTTAAAGGCTTAGTGGTTTTACCTACTTTTTTAAGTCTGAATTTTGCAATAAGGAGTTCATGATCTGGGCCACAGTCAGCTCCCAGTCTTGTTTTTGCTGACTGTATAGAGCTTTTCCATCTTCAGCTGCAAAGAATATAATCAACCTGATTTAGGTATTAACCATCTGGTGATGTCCCTGTGTAGAGTTGTCTCTTGTGTTGCTGAAAGAGGGTGTTTGCTCTGACCAGTGCATTCTCATGGCAAAACTGTTAGCCTTTGTCCTGCTTCATTTTGTACTCCAATGCCAAACTTGCCTGTTACTCCAGGTATCTCTTAACTTCCTACTTTTGCATTCCAGTCCTCTATGATAAAAAGGACATCTTCTGTCATTCTTGAGATTGCACCCAAGTACTGCATTTCAGACTCTTTTGTTGACTAGGGGGGCTACTCCATTTCTTCTAAGGGATTCTTGCCCTATTAGTGAATATAATGGTCATCTGAATTATATTTTCCCATTATGGTCCATTTTAGTTCACTGATTCCTAAAATGCCAATGTTCACTATTGTCATCTCCTGTTTGACCACTTCCAATTTACCTTGATTCATGGACAGAACATTTCAGGTTCCTATGCCATACTGTTCTTTACAGCATCAGACTTTACTTTCACCACTAGACATACCCACAACTGGGCATTGTTTCCACTTTTATTTAAAGAAATAGAAATTAAGGTGGTAAAATTACATCCTTTTATTTTCCTTAAATCGATGAAGCTCAAACTGAGTTTCAAAAATGCCACGAAGCAAATAGTGAAAGCAGATATACAGAAAACTATGTTAATGGTGTTTAATTGGAAGAAATGAAGTCAATTAACAGATGTAATGTATTTTAAATCCCTACATATAACTCCAAGAACAATATTAGTGTTTCATTAGCTGACATACTGCTGATCACCTACTATGAAGGGGATCTTCCCAATCGAGGGATCGGACCCACATCTGTTACATCTCCCACACTGGCAGGCAGGCTCTTTACCACTAGTGCCACCTTGAAAGCCCATAACAAATACAGACAGCATTGAAAAACAATATCAGATAATGACAAATGGGAATTAATTTCTACTGAGGAAGTGACATTTAAGCTGAAACCTAAAGAATAACAAAGATCAGCCTTCGGAAGATCAGGAGTAAAAGTGTCCCAGACAGAGAGTACAGCTAGTATTAGTAGTCCGATACAGATGAAATCCGGAGAAGGCAATGGCACCCCACTCCAGTACTCTTGCCTGGAAAATCCCATGGATGGAGGAGCCTGGTGGGCTACAGTCCATGGAGTCGCTAAGAGTCACACATGACTGAGCAACTTCTCTTTCACTTTTCACTTTTATGCATTGGAGAATGAAATTGCAACCCACTCCAGTGTTCTTGCCTGGAGAATTCCAGGGACAGGGGAGTCTGGTGGGCTGCCATCTGTGAGGTCGCACAGAGTCAGACACAACTGAAGTGACTTAGCAGCAGCAGCATAGATGAAATCAGAACCTAAGTTTTCTCATCCAGAGTACTAAGTGAAGAGTGGTAACATTTGCTTAGATGGGAACAACTCAGGAATGACCAGATTTGGGAAGAATGTTTGTAGTTTTAATTATAATAGCCTTATTATCCAAATATCCACCAACTGGTCAGCGAATAAAAAACAATCTAGTAATATGCAAACCATTACGTGGATAAACGTCAGAAGTGATACCCTAAACGTAAAAAAAAAAAAAAAAGAAAAGCCAGACTCAAAAAACAAACAAGGTTATTGTATTAATCCATTTATGTGAAATTTCCAGAAAGGATAAATTTATAGAGACAGAAAGCAGATCAGTGGTTGCCCGGGGTTCAGTGTAGGGTAGACTTATTACAATAGAGAATAAACAAAATTTTAGAGTGATCAAAATGTTCCAAGAAAAATTTATGATGATGGTCATGCAACTCTACAAGTTAACTAAAATCTATTTTATTTCTGTATACTTATAAGGCATATATTTCATCACATATAAAGTGTAACTCAAGAAAGCTATAAATAACATAGGGCTCTCCACTTAAAGAAAATATAATGTAAGGACTTTAAATAGAAAACTTGCCAAATGTAATTTCATTTATTTTATACTATTAGAATTGGTCAAAAATTTTGGATGTGCCTACGGCAGGGGCCTTGAATATATGTTTAAGATCTCTTTGTCTAGAAAGCAATTAAAAATAAGCCATATGTATTAGTTTGTTTTCTCATTTAACATTTAATAATAGCACTTTATAAATTAAGAGTGTATTAAAGAAAATTCTTTACAGTGGTTATCACTAGAGTTTGAGACTTTAATATTAAAGACATTAATTTTAAAATTTTTATCCTTTTGTGTGGCTTGAATTTTGTTTTCATTTTTGTGATTAAAAATAATTAATTAAAATACTTTAAAGTGTAAACCAATAATTCAGTAAAAATATTTTAGTTTCTACTTTATGATAAATTTAAGGAGTTCACTGGATAAACTTTGAATCAATGCCCAGTTTTTGAATAATGTAGCATCTGAAAGCCCCTTGTAATAAAGCTTTATAAGCATCCATAGAACTTGTTAATTTACCAAGCATAACTATTTCCATCCTCTACAAAGAGTATGTAATTGGTTTGTAACAAGACTATAATAGAGAGATTTTATATTGTCAAATATAAAATTTGATCTTAAGACACTGTTATAGTGGTTATAAGGTAGCTAATCCCTGACTGTGATACAATTAAAGACAAGTTTTCTGCTTTTGCCTCAACATTAGAAGCTTTCTCCAAGTCTAGAAGGCAATGGCACCCCACTCCAGTACTCTTGCCTGGAAAATCCCATGGATGGAGGAGCCTGGCAGGCTGCAGTTCATGAAGTCACGAAGAGTCGGACACGACTGAGCGACTTCACTTTCACTTTTTACTTTCATGCATTGGAGAAGGAAATGGCAACCCACTCCAGTGTTCTTGCCTGGAGAATCCCAGGGATGGGGGAGCCTGGTGTGCTGCCGTCTATGGGGTTGCACAGAGTCGGACACGACTGAAGCGACTTAGCAGCAGCGGCAGCAGCAGCAGCAGACTGCTATTGGGGTTACATTACAAATGTCTAATTTTTTTTTACCATTTACCCAGGTAACTGCAAACTCAATTGTTGACTTAAGATATAGAAAGAGTGGAGGTACTCAGCACATTTGTTAAACTTAGTTGGAATGGTACTAACAATTCGCAAAATATCAGCTATTCCAGGTTTTGATACGCTGACTTCTTAGAAAGCATCTTTAGGTAACTGAGTTCTTTCTAGTCAATCTGTAGGAGCTGTGATCTCTGCTGCCACCTATTAATTACTTTTATATTTTCTCCAGAATCCTTTACATACAATTATATTTTTGTTAGAAGTTACATGAACTATACATATAATTTGAGGTTGGGCATTTTATTTCACAGTCTAACATTTGATTTCTACAGTGTGATTATACAATAATTTCATGAAGTGCTATTTTTACTGAGACTGAAGCAGAGAAAGAACCTTCATTCACTCTGTTAATACTCATTGATATAATTTATTGTTTACAATGAAGCATAGTTATTAAAGAGGCTTCCCAGGTGGCTCAGTGGTAAAGAATCTTCTTGTCAATTCAGGAGACACAAGTTTGATCCCTGGGTCTGGAAGATTCCTGTAGAAGGAAATGGCAACCCACTCCAGTATTCCTGCCTGGAATATCCCATGGACTGAGAAGCCTGGCAGGCTATATTGTCCATGGGGTTGCAAAAGAGTTGGATACAATTTAGCAACAAAACAACAAAAATAGTAATTATGTAAACTTACTGCCTTCCTGATAACTATAAGAATATCAGTGTACTCTGATCTCATTTTTAGAAAAGTTAAATACGAATCTGCTGCTGCTGCTGCTAAGTCGCTTCCGTTGTGTCCAATTCTGTGCGACCCCAAAGACGGCAGCCCACCAGGCTCCCCCGTCCCTGGGATTCTCCAGGCAAGAACACTGGAGTGGATTGCCATTTCCTTCTCCAATGCATGAAAGTGAAAGGTGAAACTGAAGTTGCTCAGTCGTGTCCGACTCTTTGCGACCCCATGGACTGCAGCTTACCAGGCTCCTCCGCCCATGGGGTTTTCCAGGCAAGGGTACTGGAGTGGGGTGCCATTGCCTTCTCTGAAATACGAATCTATCACATATTAATACGATAATTATGTAAAATTATATATACATATAAAAATTATATATACATATATGCATGAGTTCAGTTCAGTCACTCAGTCGTGTCCGACTCTTTGCCATCCCATGAATCACAGCACTCCAGGCCTCCCTGTCCATCACCAACTCCCAGAGTTCACTCAGACTCACGTCCATCGAGTCTGTGATGCCATCCAGCCATCTCATCCTTTATCATCCCCTTCTCCTCCTGCCCCCCATCCCTCCCAGCATCAGAGTCTTTTTCAATGAGTCAACTCTTCACTTGAGGTGGCCAAAGTATTGGAGTTTCAGCCTTAGCATCATTCTTTCCAAAGAAATCCCAGGGCTGATCTTCAGAATGGACTGGTTGGATCTCCTTGCAGTCCAAGGGACTCTCAAGAGTCTTCTCCAACACCACAGTTCAAAAGCATCAATTCTTCGGCACTCAGCCTTCTTCACAGTCCAACTCTCACATCCATACATGACCACAGGAAAAACCATAGCCTTGACTAGACGGATCTTTTTTGGCAAAGTAAAGTTTCTGCTTTTGAATACGCTATCTGAGTTAATCATAACTTTTCTTCCAAGGAGTAAGCGTCTTTTAATTTCATCGCTGCAGTCACCATCTACAGTGATTTTGGAGCCCAGAAAAATAAAGTCTGACACCGTTTCCACTGTTTCCCCATCTATTTCCCATGAAGTGATGGGACCAGATGCCATGATCTTCATTTTCTGAATGTTGAGCTTTAAGCCAACTTTTTTACTCTCCACTTTCACTTTCATCAAGAGGCTTTTTAGTTCCTCTTCACTTTCTGCCATAAGGGTGGTGTCATCTGCATATCTGAGGTGATTGATATTTCTCCCGGCAATCTTGATTCCAGCTTGTGTTTCTTCCAGTCCAGCGTTTCTCATGATGTACTGTGCATATAAGTTAAATAAGCAGGGTGACAATATACAGCCTTGATGTACTCCTTTTCCTATTTGGAACCAGTCTGTTGTTCCATGTCCAGTTCTAACTGTTGCTTCCTGACCTGCATACAGATTTCTCAAGAGGCAGGTTAGGTGGTCTGGTATTTCCATCTCTCTCAGAATTTTCCACAGTTTATTGTGATCCACACAGTCAAAGGCTTTGGCATAGTCAATAAAGCAGAAATAGATGTTTTTCTGGAGACCTCTTGCTTTTTCGATGATCCAGTGGATGTTGGCAATTTGATCTCTGGTTCCTCTGCTTTTTCTAAAACCAGCTTGAACATCAGGAAGTTCACAGTTCACATATTGCTTAAGCCTGGCTTGGAGAATTTTGAGCATTACTTTACTAGCGTGTGAGATGAGTGCAATTGTGCGGTAGTTTAAGCATTCTTTGGCATTGCCTTTCTTTGGGACTGGAATGAATACTGACCTTTTCCAGTCTTGTGGCCACTGCTGTGTTTTCCAAATTTGCTGGCATATAGAGTGTAGCACTTTTACAGCATCATCTTTCAGGATTTGAAATAGCTCCACTGGAATTCCATCAGCTCCACTAGCTTTGTTCATAGTGATGCTTTCTAAGGCCCACTTGACTTCGCATTCCAGGATGTCTGGCTCTAAGTGAGTGATCACACGGTCATGATTATCCGGGTCGTGAAGATCTTTTTTGTCCAGTTCTTCTGTGTATTCTTGCCACTTCTTCTTAATATCTTCTGCTTCTGTTAGGTCCATACCATTTCTGTCCTTTATTGAGTCCATCTTTGCATGAAATGTTTCCTTGGTATCTCTAATTTTCTTGAGGAGATCTCTAGTCTTTCCCATTCTGTTCTTTTCCTCTATTTCTTTGCATTGATCACTGAAGAAGGCTTTCTTATTGCTTCTTGCTATTCTTTGGAACTCTGCATTCAGATGCTTATATCTTTCCTTTTCTCCTTTTCTTTTCTCTTCTCTTCTTTTCACAGCTATTTGTAAGGCCTCCCCAGTATGTATTTATATAATCATGGAAGCTGGAAAGAACTTAAGCACTAGGAAAACTCCTTAAATTTGAATTTTTATATTTTGGAAGATATTATGACCATCAAAGGGGAAATATTCATGACAGAGAAGAAAGGGTGTTACAAATACTTAGCCAGAGAGGGAAAGCGGGCAGTTTTTGTTTCTTTTTTTAAAGTTTCCTATTATTTTTAGTTGAGAACAGGAAGGCAATAAACAAAACTGTTGACCTTGTTAAGGAGAAAACCTGGCTAAAAGCACAACAGAAAGTTAGGTGCAAAAAATGTTTTAATCAAAAGTTATTGAGGTACTGAAAGTTGCTACCTCCACCTGGGCACCAAAAAATGAGAATTTCACCACTAACAGCATTTTCCATATTTGTAAAATTCAAGAATCTCAGGACCCATTTATGGGCTAACCAGCAAACTAAAGATAGTGTTTCATTGTGTTTGTCATCAGGTATAGGGCCACTACATATGAAAGTAAATCAATTTGCAGGGATTAATCAATTTCCTGGGTCCCTTGCATTGTAGGCAGATTCTTTACCATCTTGAGCCACCAGAGAAGCTGAAGATATATTTTCAATTTACAGTAAACTGAATTCTGACTTATACAAATATATATAGCATAAATCTGACAATTTCAAAGAATTTACATGCAATTAACAGGCAATCAAAAATCAGTTGCATAACCTGAAGGTCTATGTTATACATATTCATCTAATATGGTATATATGTAGTTTAAGATAAATATGGGTAGTATTCAGTCACTGCATCTAACTTTGTTTTAATAATTATATACAATAATCTATTTAGTTGGTAGGGGATTTAATTCTTTCAATACCATATAATTTTTTTTTTCCTTCAGAAAAAATATTTGAGTCGCTTTCTGCCTTCTTAGGCCTTCCCAGTGACACAGTGGTAAAGAATTTGCCTGCCAATGCAGGAGACACAAGAGATGTGAGTTCGACCCCTGGGTCAGGAATATCCCTGGAGAGGGGCATGGCAACCCATACTAGTATTCTTGCCTGGAAAATTCCATGGACAGAGGACCCTTGTGGTTCATAGTTCCTAGGGCCTCAAAAAATCGGACACAACTGAGCATGTACATCATATTACTGCCTTCTTGAACATGATGAATTGAACATAAACTAAAGAAGTGTTAATTGCTCAGTCATGTCTGACTCTTTGTGACCCCATGGACTGTACCTGCCAGGCTCCTCTGTCCATGGAATTTTCCAGGCAAGAATACTGGAGTGGGTTGGTATTCCATTCTCCAGGGGATCTTCCTGACCCAGGGATCGAACCCAGGTCTCTAGCATTGCAGGCAGGTTCTTTACCATCTGAGCCACAGGGAAGCCCCTAAAGATTTGACTCTTCCCAACCCAGGAATTGAACTAGGATCTCCTGCATTGCAGGCAGATTCTTTACCAGCTAGGCTATCAGGGAAGCCCAAATACAACATAACTTTTTGATAACTGCAGCCAATCATAAAGACCAGAAATAATTATATCTCATAGTAATTCAATAATGTCCTTTGAGCATCTGAGGATATGGAGTCATTTACCCAACACAAAGTCTAAAATAGCTTTCTTCAGTTCTTACAAGTATATTTTATAGGTATTCTGTTCCACCATTTGTTGCCAGTTGAAATTTTTCTCAGCTATCAGTGTTTCTTCCCTACAAAAAATGATCTTTATACATGACTACTAATTTTTACTTTCAACTGTGTATAGAGTATTAAACCTTACATAATTGTGAAGAAATGTGTAAATTAGCTCTAAGGGAACTATTAGAAGTATATAATGTTGGAAAGTTTCCTCAGTGATTTTCTGATATCAATTTTGGCCACTCAGAAACCTCTCTATTTGCTTACTTCTTTATATTATCTACTAGTCCTGCTGCTGCTAAGTCGCTTCAGTCATGTCTGACTCTGTGCGACCTCAGCCCACCAGGCTCCTCCGTCCCTGGGATTCTCCAGGTAAGCATACTTGAGTGGGTTTCCATTTCCTTCTCCAAAGCATGCATGCATGCCAAGTCGCTTCAGTCGTGTCTGACTCTGTGTGACCCTATGGACAGCAGCCCACCAGGCTCCTCTGTCCACAGGATTCTCTAGGAAAGAATACTGGAATAGGTAGCCATTTCCTTATCTTCTAGGTGGATGAAATTGCCAGATATTTAAATACTAGCCCATTGAGTAGTAAAATTATATATTGAATGTGGGACACCATGATTAGTTTCAGGAAATAGTAAACAAATGTAAAATGATACAATCTGAAATGGTAACTTTCAAATAACATTCAGTCTAAATTTATGCATTCATTTATTCTTCATTAGACAAGCAATATCTGAATGAATGAATTCAATAATTTTCTCTTCATGTTCCAGCCAAAGCAAACACAAGCAATCCTGTTGTTTTTGTCAGTTTTTATTCAAAATAGAAATAAGATTATGATGTTAAAAAAAATCTGTCAGTTCATAAAGATATAAAGTAAAAGAGGAAAAGCCATGTCCCCTTGATTTCTTATTTTCTTATCTGAAAATTAAGTATCATTAATACACCTTTTAAAGACTGTGAGGAAATTTTAAAATGCTGACCTACAAACGTGAACTTATTATTATTATTATTATTATTAAATACAGTCTATGACTAACAAGAGCTCAGCTTCAAATTGGCAGGTAGAAAATTCTACCAAATTTTCTAAGTATTCTGTAGAGGATATGTATAACTCAATTTTCAATTTCTTTACCTTTTGAATTCTAATAAGGAACTCAATTTCTTTCAAGGAAGAATTATATTAATATTTACAGTTTGTTCTTTCATTTTAAAAAGTGTTTTCAGTAGTTTATTGAAGACTAGCATACTAGCCTATGAAGCTATTAGTAATAGGCTATGAAGCTGTTAATAAAAGCATTCAGTATTTATCTATTCTTTTGTTCACTCAGTTATTCATTTGATAAATATATACTGTGTATACTAGGCAGCATTCTAGACACTTAAAAGAAATGGAAAAAGAAAAAAAAAATCCCAACCCTCAAATATCTTATATCCTAGTGAAAAGAAAAAACAGACAAAGTAAGTATGTAAAGCTTATAATATGTTTGACAGTATTAATACTAAGGAATAGGGGAAAAATAAAACGCAAAGAGGAGAGATTACAGTTTTTGACTGGATAGTCAAGATCAGGACTTGTTTGGAGTATATTCCAGAAACTACAGGAAGAAATTGAGAGCAGGAGCCACTTGGGAACAATCTATGCAGGAGGAAGTAACAGCAAATACAGAGGTCCTGGGAGAGGAACATGCCTGGTATGTTCAGGTCAGCATTGCAGGATAGAAGCAAGCAAGTAGGAAATGATAGAAGATTAGAGTAGAAGAGTGATGGAAATCAGACCATGTAGCTCTTTGTAGGCCCATTTTTGGCTTTTAGTGTAAGATATATAGGAAGTCATCAAAGTTTTGAGGAGAGGAGTATCATGATCTGATTTATTTTAAGACTGATTTTTGTATTAAGAATAGAACACTGTGAGGCAAGGGTAGAATAAAGGAGACACTTCCTTCTTTCAGATAAAAGATCATTGCATAATCCAAAGGAGAGAGAAAAATATCTCTAACAAGAGGAGTGTCTTATTAAGAGTGCAGGTGATAACACATGGTTAGGTTAGACACATTTTGAAGACAGAATCGCAGAAATTTTGAAATTTGGATGTGAGCTGTGACAGAAAGATGTCAAGGATAACACCCAGATATTAGCTTGAGCAACTGGGAGAATCTAGTGTCTATTCACTGAAATAAGGTATAAATGTGGGTGATTTCAACACACTGTTGTTGTTGAGTCACTAAGTCATGTCCATCTCTTTGTGACCCCGTGGACTGTAGCCAACCAGGCCCCTCTGTCTGTGGGATTTCCCAGGCAAGATTACTGGCATAAGTAGCCATTGCCATCTCTAGGGGATCTTCCTGAAACAGGGATCGAACCTCCATCTGCTGAAAGGGCAAAAGGATTCTTTACCACTGAGCCACCAGGGAAGCCCTGACTTCAAATGTATAGCAGTAACTAAATCATGAGGATGGATACGCTCATAGAAAATAAGTGTCCTAAACTCAGCCCTATGGGGTACTCTAACATTTAGAGGTAGAGGGCAGGAAGACAGAAGAATAAACAGATTGAGAAGGTAGAAAAATAGGAAGAACTGTGGTGTCATGAAAGCCAAGTCAAGGCATTTCAAGAAGAGAATGACTGTATGTAAAATGTTGCTGATAAATTAAGATGAAACTAACATTTGAGCATGCAACATAGAAGCCATTTTTGACCCCAATAAGAGCTGTTTTCGTAAGACAGCAAGGTCAAATGTCTAATTGGAGTGGTTTCTGTGAAAAGATGAAGGAGAACATTTAAATCTAAAATTTAGTCATACCTAAAAAATGTTGTTTTCTTTTTCCTCATAAAAAGAAACCAGGGTGATAATCGAAGGGAAAAGTGGAATCTGAAGAAAGATGGTTTTATTTTTCTTTTTTAAGATAGAAGGAATAACTATCCTTGTGTGCTGATGATACAATGAAGAGAGAGAATGGTTAGGACAATGTCTTTGAGACAGTGTGAGTACGTTGCATTAGACTCTTAAAGGGGTAGACCTAAATCAAAAGCATAGAGAGTTTACCAATAAGGGACTGGAAGACAGCACGTAGAAGCACAGATGACACTGTGTAGGTGGGACAGTCAGATCTTATATTCTGATACAGGTATATGCACTGCAAAAACTGAAGAACTGCGAAGTGCCACACTGCCTCAGGGCATCCTCTAAATATTATCACTCAAACATGTAATCAAAAAGTGCATTAATATGAGTGAGTGTCTTGTGAGACAATTTGCATAATATCATTTGCATTTTTTCTAATACCATGACAGTTTGACATCTACATCCTATCCTTTTACTGGAAAAAGTCTTCAGTTATATATTACATGCTTCATTAGCTTACTTTTCTTAATATCCAAATGTCTACAGATTTACTCTATTTGATGTGAATAAACACCTTGTGATTGGAGTTGCCAAAGTGATACTACATAGTCTCTACCAGTTCCAAGGCCCATTAGGAATATGTTAAATTAAAACTGGGCATAAACTTTCTACTAATCTATCTTCTTTTTTTTTGTTCCACATCCAAGAAAACAACAACAAAGTGAGACAAGATAGGAGCTGTAACATCAAAGAAAAATTAAATATTGAGCAATGCTGAAATAAATAAAAATTGAATGAACATCTGCAAATCAGGCTCAGGTAGTTGTTTGTGATAAAACTGTGAATTCTAGGCATTCATCTCATCAGTTTTTTCATTTATATACATTAAAAAATCTAGAATAAGCATCATTGCTACTCTTCTCCATCAAAACCAAAAATTCATGTACACAGATAGGAATCACCTGAGATCTTGTGCAAATGCAGATTATGATTTGTTGAGTCTGAAGTAATGTTTAGAATTCCACATTTTTAACAAGGTCCCAAGTTATACCCCATGCTAGTGATTGGCAGAGCAAGTCCTAACCACAGTGTCTTTTAGCACTTGCAAAGAAGTTGAGATAATAAGTTAGTTATTCATGCCTAATTATTTGGGTTTTCTTTAAAAAAACACACGTAAGTAGAATTTTAAAAATACTGTAGTAGATTATAAGTATATAGTATGTATATCCTTAGAACAGCATACACATGCACACACACACACATATATATATATGTTCATGCATGCTAAGTTGCTCAGTTGTGTCCAGCTCTGAAACTTTATGGACTCTAGCCCACTAGGCTCCTCTGTCCATGGGACTGAATACAGGAGTGGGTTGTCATGCCCTCCTCCATGAAATCTTTTTGATCCAGGGATCAAACCCATATCTCCTACTGTGTGTTGTGCTGTGCTTAATTGCTGAGTCATGTCTGAATCTTCACAACCCCATGGTCGAGGCTCCTCGATGCTCCTCTGTCCATGGAGATTCTCCAGGCAAGAATACTTGAGTGGGTTGCCATGCTCTTCTCCAGGGGATCTTCCCAACCCAAGGATTGAACCTGTGTCTCCTACAGCTCCTGCACTGCAGGCAAATTCTGTACCACTGAACCATGGGGAAGCTATATAACATATATATATATACAGGGAAGCCCCCATATATAGGGAAGCTCCTTAAAATGTTAAAACCTCTCATTAAGACAAAATTCATAACAATTCCTCAATGCAAGATGATTTACTCCTTATTTTATTTACCAGATTACTGTCTACAGCACAAAGCCTAATTGCACATCAATCCACTCATTTATTAAATAACAAAATCAAAGGAACAGAGGTTAAGTTAAAATGGAAACAACTATGTTGAATCTGACACACTGATCACACTGCAAAAAGAACAAACAAAACAAATAGCATTATTTAAAATGCAATCCTGTAAGTGGCAATAAACGTTTTGCTATGACTCCGCTGTGCTGTTTTTCCCACACCTGCTCCCTTTTGCCAGGCTAGTCTGGCTCAGTCTGGTCTGCTGAGGGATCACAAGCATCTGAACAAACCCCCTCAGGGCAGCAATATCCAGGCTCTATCGCTGTCTCAGAAGAGCTCCTGACACAATTCCCCATGAACTGTAATTTTGTTTATGTATATTAAAAGCACAACATAGGAAAATATAATGTGACTGATGAGAAAAGTTTCTACCCTGCTTTCATAAAGCAATGAGCTCTCTCTGAAATACTGCAAAAATCCAGGGCTCACAGTGTTTATGTGTTGTCTTAAATGATGATAAGAATGCAGAAAATACTCAATTTCAAATTGTCATTCTGAAGGGCTATTTCCTGTAAACCATTATCCTCCCAGTTTAAGACTTAAATTACAGATTGTACAGTAAATATGCTGTTATGTTTTGTTAGTGGGTGAGTTACTCTCTGAAAAAGGTCTGATTTTATTTGGACATTCATGCGCTATTTAAGAGCTCAGCAAAGAGTAATACATTCTACCTTAGATCATGTAATGGTTATAGGGCTGCATCTTAATCTACCTTAACAGAAAGACATAGAGATAAACCCACATTTATTCAATAATTTGTATATATACATATATGTATATTTCTCTATCATATTAAATGAGGTAAAATAGAGTCCAACATTTTATAACAATAGTTTATATCAATGACATCCTTCTCATTGTTTTACATTATAGTGAACTCATGAAAATAATTGTATCACTAATATTACCATTAAGATGAACCGAAATAAATTTTGCACAAGGACCAAAAAGTGGCTAATTCATCAAATTTTCACTTTCTACCTAATACTATTTTTTCCCCATAATCCTATGCTACAAAGGACACAGTTTACTTAATCTGACAATTATTTCTATGATATATATATAAGAATCCTAGGGCAAATATATAAACCTATTAAGCCAAGATATACTTTCAGTTCTTGGTGCAAGAAGTACTTAAGAACATAATAATACTTTCAAATCATTGAATATGGACATAGAGAATATTTATGCCATTTAATATAGTTTTATTTTTTAATGTGAGAATGTATTTTTCCACATACTATCTCATTTGATTCTCACAACCGCCATAAAATAATAAATAAAAGTGTGGTTTCTTAGCCAACAATTTCTATTATAAAGCATTATTGTTTTTGTTCTGCATAGTCAAATAATTTTCCTAATCATCATCATCCTTATCAACAACATCATTTTTATTATGTAAGGAAAGATATCAATTGCTTCTTATTGGATGGCGGTGAGTTAAGTCAAGAGAAAATATGTTAGTTGACCAGAAACAAAGGGCTATATGTGAGGGTGTCAACATGGAAATAAGAAAGAGAGAAAAAGTACGTGCATTCCTTTAGAAATCTCTTCCAGAGTTGGAAGGGAAGTAAGGTATTATTAAACATTTATTGAGAACCTATATATATATATTAAACTCTACACTATAGGCTTTGCTCAAATTACCTAATCATGCCCCAAGGTAGCTATTGGTATCCTCACATTGTAGGTGAAAACAGACACAGAGAAGGTATATTGCTGATCCTGATCACAGCGCCAACTGTCTTGCTGTATCTCACTGTGCGCACCATTCGCTGAACCCATGGTAGGCAAGGCACGGGCTAAGAGGCTGGAAGAAGATGTGAGGAGCCGTCAGAACTGCAGATATGTTTCTTCTCTTCTGGTTGGCACAGCAGCCATAACACAGTCTCTGTACAGGCTGTTGCACCAGCCACAGCAGCAGCCACGACATAACCATAACGCAGCCATAGCAGAGTCATAACATAACCTCATACGACATAATCACGATGGCGCTCCAGGGCAGCCCCGGTGCAGCAGCGGCCAGGTCTTTCCTGGTGACGCTCATGCAGGTGTGCTGCCCACAGTAATCCAGGATCAAGCAGGTACCGTGTGATGTGCACATCTGGTGCTTTGTGATCTCAGCTGTTACATGATCATTATTTCCAAAACGAGGGCAAGAGCGAGAAGCTGCGGTGCAAGAGAGCCTGACCATGTCATCTTGGCTAATTTGCCCCTTCCCTGAAGAGGGTATATCAGCAGCCTAGCATATCCTGGGCTAATGAGTGGTAGAACCAGGACTACAACCTGATCCACATTGAAAACTTAAGCATTTTCCACAACATGATGATGAAATGAATGATCCAATAAAGTTAGCAAATTTCCCAGATAAAGCCTTGTCATAGTCTAAATAAATCCAAAAAAATTATAATATTTATATGTAGAGTGAAGAGAATCTGTAGTAACTAGTATTCTAACTACATAAATCCAAAATTTGTAGATTCCACAAAGACTAAAGCTGAAGAATTTTGTTTCCAGTTAAATATCTGATTGATTTTTATTATCCTTTATATGATATCTTAAATAATGTGAATTTTATATATATTTTAGATAAGTTTGGACTCCATGATCACCTTGCTTACAATGCTTCATAGTTCTGAAGTAATTAGTGTTCACTTTTTCCCATTGAGGTGAAGATGTACCCACAGTTGATAGAATTCTAATGAACAAACATCAATTAGTCACTCAGATCCTCTATTATATGGCACTTCTATTATTTAGTACTTAGTTTCTATAATTTCAGAAACCAAATTTCAACTCCCATTTTTAGGTTCTTGAAAAGAATATATTTTCGTATTTCTAAAATGAGCTTTTATCCAAGAAATAAAACTTACTAAAACTTTAGTACCATAAGCACTAAGACCAAGAAAGTTTAACCACCTTCCTCAAAGTTGCATAAACAATAAAGAAATTGTTAGGAATTCACACTAAATGTAATGTCATGCTTCAAACATAAAATTCAACTCTCTTAATGAATCAAATAAACGAACTTCTTTGCTCTTTGTAAAATGTATATATTACCCATTCTGGTAATCTAAGGAGAAATAAATAGAGTCTCTTTAAATGCATGAATGTGTGGAAGAAATGTGAAGAAAGCATGGTCTGCTGGTTAAGGGACTAAGATTCTCAGGCAATAAAAATAGTCTTTGAAGTGTCGTTAACTCAAGAATTTGTCCATTGGAAAATATCCTCACTATTTTACAATCCCTCAATTCATCCTATGAAGATATTTAACAAAGAATTCTGATATTTAGGATGTTTTTGAAAATATTCCAAACCTCTCGTGTATGAATTATTGGTTGCATACAAAATTGTTCACAGGGATGTTAGTATAAACACAATTAAAATTATGTGTACAATTATGATTCTTTCCCCCATTCCTAGCAAAAAAAACAACAGATTTATTTTAAACTTGAAAGGTTTTGAATATCACAATTCTTGGATAACAAGAGACTATTTGCAAAATAATATTTTTCTATTTTACTCCTTTCTAAACCTTGTTATTAAAGACTCCTCCTCAGATACATTAGCAAAAGCCAAGGAAAAGAATTTGAATCTCTGTGCTGCATGCTCAGTCACTTCAGTCATATCTGGCATTTTGTGACCCTATGGACCATAGCCCGCCAGGCTCCTATGGATACATGGGATTCTCCAGGCAAGAATACTGGGGTGGATTGCCATGCCTTCCTTCTGGGGATCTTCCCAACCCAGGTATCAAACCCAAGTTTCCTGCGACTCCTGCATTGCGGATAATTTTCGACGCAGTCACAGAGGGAAGCCTCCATCTGAATCTATAAATATCTGTTAAAAATTCAAAAGTTGTTTACTTAAATAAAGCAGTATCATATAGGTTTAACAATAGCAATAACAAAATTAACGTCCACCATTTCAGAAAGAATGGGATGGCAAATGATAAATAGCTGAAATTTAAAACAGGTAAAAAAATAAATCTTAATTTATCATCTGAGATATAATTTCTAAAGATCTTCATATTATACATGTCTCTAGATTATTTGATAACTGAAAAACTATCGTCCTCAACTCCCTAACTATCTTTCACTTTTTTCCCTCTTCCCTTGAATCATACCACTTTTTCCCAAAATGATGAAATGGATAGATTTATATAATAAGAGATAAACTTTAAAAATTCATTACAACAAGCCATTTTCCTTACAAACAAAATTAGATTTCAATACAGAACATTGGATCTATCTAATTTAAACTGTCTATACTGACTATCTGGGCTTCCCAGGTGGTGCCAGGGGTTTAAAAAAAAAAAAAAAAACCTGTTGGCCAATGCAGGAGATATAAAGAGACACAGGTTCCATCCCTGGCTCAGGAAGATCCCCTGGAGTAGGAAATGGCTCCCCACTCCAGTATTCTTGCCTGGAGAATCACATGGACAGGGGAGCCTGGTGGGCTATGATCCACAGGGTTGCCAAGAGCCAGAGACGACTGAAGCAACTTAGCCCAGCACATTCTGAATACCTGAAAGTGGAAGTCGCTTAGTCGTGTCCGACTCTTATGTGAGCCCATGGACTATACAGTCCATGGAATTGTCAGGGCCAGAATATGGAGTGGGTAACCTTTCTCTTCTCCAGGGGATCTTCCCAATCCAGGGATTGAACCCAGGTCTCCCACATTGCAGGCAGATTCTTTACCAACTGAGCTATCAGGGAAGCCCAACTGAATATCTGTGTGTGTGTTAGTTGCTCATTTGTGCCTGACTCTTTGCAACCCCATGGACTGCAATCCACCAGGTTCCTCTGTCCATGAGATTTTCCAGGCAAGGATACTGGAGTGGGTTGCCATTTCCTTCTCCAGGGGATCTTCCCAACCCAGGGATCAAACCAGGTCTCCTGCACTGCAGGCAAATTCTTTACCGACTGAGCTACAAGGGAAGCCCAGCTGAATATCTAGTAGAATCTAAATCAGGCGATGAAATGTGTTTCTGAAAATTCTGTAGATGGTACACAAATAATGTCACAATTTGCATTTCTAGAATATTTCTCTTTCAATGCATCTAAAACTCATAAATTGGCATATATAATTTTAACGAATACTAACTGCTTTTATATCTTCCGTTTATTACATGTCTTATCTATTTTCAAACAATGAATATCCAAGAAGAAACTCATAAAAGTCTCCAAAAATCCAAGAAACAAAAATAAGACTCAAAATCTACTAACAGCAGTCATGAAATGCATTGAAAAAGTAAAGAAAGATTAACTTATAGGTGGATAGTGAAATGCCAGTTATGGCATTTAGGATGCGGCTATATGAATATTTACTATAAATCTTTCAATTTGCGTATTTGAGAATTTTAACAAAAAGTTGGAAAATAGAACCTAATTAATGCTATTTGTCATGTTATTAAACTTTATGCCATATATGAATTAAGATACTACCTTTAGTGGTTTTCACTTTCTTTGAACATGAGATATGTTTAAAAAAAAAAAAGATTAAAAAGCCTATTAACAAACATTTTCTCTTTCTAACTCATTAATTATACTCAAAATCTAAATTGGGACACTGGGTATCCTACACACAGAGACACATACACAGACACACACACAGACACACACACACACTTGAGGTTGAAAAATTCCAGATACAGCATATTAAATGCTTTGACCCATATCTTAGAAAGCAGCACTTGTTTAAACAATGACTTGTGTTCCTACTGCTGAAAATGAATCAAGCATGTGAATATATTTATTGGAAAGAATAAATAAGGATACAAACTATATATAAATATATATATTCCATAACTGAACAAAAATTAATTTAAAACACTTTCATTGATTAACATGTATTGATCATTGTAAATATTGAGCTCCAACTTATAGAAATTATTTTAAAAAATTAGAAAGACAGTATTCCAGGATTTTTAATTTAAGTATCTTTTGTTCAATCATACAAAATTAACACTACTATTCCTTTGTTGTTAGGCAGCCCTAGAGGCTCAGACAGTAAAGAACTTGCCTGCAATGCAGGAGACCTGGGTTCTGTCTCTGAGTCTGGAAGATCCCCTGGAGAAGGGAATGGCTACCCACTCCAATATTCTTTTCTGGAGAATTCCTTGGACAGAGAAGCCTGTTGGATTATAGTCCATGGAGTCACAAAGAGTCAGACACCACTGAGCAACTATCACTTTCCTCTGTTGTATTTAGTGTTAAGTACTACGATTTAGTGGGCTTCCCTGGTAGCTCAGAGGTTAAAGCGTCTGTCTCCAATGTGGGAGACCTGAGTTCAATCCCTGGGTCGGAAAGATACCCTGGAGAATGAAATGGCAACCCACTCCCAGTATTCTTGCCTGGAGAATCCCATGGATGGAGGAGCCTGGTAGGCTACAGTCCATGGGGTCGCAAAGAGTCAGACACGACTGAGCAACTTCACCTTACTACGATTTAAATCAATGAGAAGAATAATACAGTAAGAAATCCACTTCTTATTCAGATATATGAAAAAAACTGCAACTTATAGAATGTTCATGTTAAAAAAATGAGAGAAAAACATTTTACTAATTTTTAAATGAATCTAACAAATGGAGTTTGAGAATATGGTATGCTGGGGAAAAAACAGAAAATTAGAAGACCAAAAGGATATTTGAAGAGCAGGAAAAGAGAAATAAAAGAAACAGAGAATTAGAAAGAATAAAAGCTAGGCTTAGTGTGGTCCTGCTATTTAAAATTAGTGAGTTTTGTTTTGCATTTTTTTTTAATCTGAAGAACTCTATAATATTAAAATTGGGAAAATTCTGATAAAATTTTAAATAAAAGTTCTCTAAAAATTCATAGAGGATAAAAATTCAGTCTGTCATGCTAGCTTACTTTAACATGTTCATAATGCTATCAACAGTTTGTTTGCTAAGGGTGATGCAGAGTAAGAAAGTACATTTTTATCTCTGAATGTTTATATAATGGTTTTGAGTAGTTATTTGAAGAGATGGATGATAGAGAAAATGGAAAATTATTTTGGAAGAAATGCAAGTTATAAAGTAAGGCTTAAATCTAAAATTAACTCCAAGTATTGTTGTTTAGTCACTAAGTCCTGTCCAACTCTTTTGTGGCCCCATGGACTATAAATTTCAGGCTCCTCTGTCCACAGGATTTCCCAAGCATGGATACTGAAGTGGGTTGCCATTTCCTTCTCTATGGGATCTTCCCAACCCAGGGATAAAACCTGCATCTCCTGAATCAGCAGGCAGATTCTTTATCATCTGAACTGCCAGGGAAGCCCAGACTCCAAGTATAGGTAATGAAAATTAAAGCAGACTCAATTTGGATTCAGAATGAGAAAAGTTGACTTCTAATTTTGACATTGCCTGATAATAAACAATTTATGAAGATTACTCATAGGTAGGATTGAGTAAAGGAAGTTTAAACAGAAAGGAGCAAAAAATGTTAACATCTGTGTCATCTACGTGATCTAAAAAATCAATCTATAAAAATGATGATCCAAGCAGTAAGTTGGAGAACGAAATGGCAACCCACTCCAGTATTTTTGCCTAGAGAATCCCGTGGACAGAGGAGCCTGGTGAGCTGCCATCCATGGGGTCGCACAGAGTCACACACGACTGAAGCGACGCAACAGCAGCAGCAGGCAGTAAGTAGGTACTGACTTTAACAAAAAGAAATCCCCAAATAGAATTCAAATTAATGTTGTTGTTTTCCATAATTTCATTTTTTGGGGCTCCAAAATCATTGCAGATGGTGACTGCAGCCATGAAATTAAAAGACGCTTACTCCTTGGAAGGAAAGTTATGACCAACCTAGATAACATATTAAAAAGCAGAGACATCACTTTGCCAACAAAGGTCCATCTAGTCAAGGCTATGGTTTTTCCTGTGGTCACGTATGGATGTGAGAGTTGGACTGTGAAGAAACTGAGCACTGAAGAATTGATGCTTTTGAACTGTGGTGTTGCAGAAGACTCTTGAGAGTCCCTTGGATTGCAAGGAGATCCAACCAGTCCATCCTAAAGGAGATCAGGCCTGGGTGTTCATTGGAAGGACTGATGCTGAAGCTGAAGTTCCAATACTTTGGCCACCTGATGCGAAGAGTTGACTCATTGGAAAAGACTCTGATGCTGGGAGGGATTAGGGGCAGGAGGAGAAGGGGACAACAGAGGATGAGATGCCTGGATGGCATCACTGACTCGAGAGACATGAGTTTGAGTGAACTCCGGGAGATGGTGATGGACAGGGAGGCCTGGCGTGCTGCGATTCATGGGGTCGCAAAGAGTCTGACATGACTGACCGACTGATCTGATCTGATCTGATCTTTCCATAAAATAAGCTAAACTACTATCCAATAATACCATTAAAGACTATCCAAGGAAAAGGAGAAATAAGATAGAGGCAAAGACAATTCACATGTGATGACTGAATTTGCAGAAATAAAAACAAACAAACAAACTGTTCAGATGTTTTAACAACTTAGAGAAGTTGAGAAGGGTAGTTTTAAAATGACAGCTTCATAAGAACTCTGTGTTGTGATCTTACTTTGTAAGAGCCAAAGTTAAAAAAAAAAAAAAAAAAGAATATCTGGTTCTTGTTAGTGGGATTTTGTGTGTGTATGTGTTTAGTTCTATAAGAGAACAAAAATAAAAGCAGAAATGGACTCTGTTATTGTGAGATTTGAAGCTTATAAAAGCGGGGGGGACTTTAAGAAAAAGAAAATAAGTTGACAAAGTGATGTACCAATGTAAACACTTATTTTTAATGAGAGTGTAAATCATAACAAATAACGTATTTTTTATAAATCTGACAAATAACACAAACATACATTCCACAAAATAGTATAACTTCTTTTATTACTGACTGATACAACTTTCTCTATATATATATAATATGCCAAGTACACTGATAACCACTTTATATACAGAGACTTAGCACAGTCATTTTCGACAAAAAATACACAGATAATTCAAATTTTCCTTTCTCATATAGATAACTTTTACAAGTCTCCTTCAGCTTCACAACCTGCTAGTAGTGGTAAGACCACGTTAAATTTTAGAATTGTTGTCAAACTATGGAAAATATCCATCAAGGCTTTTCTTTATGAGCTATATGATTCTGGCTGGCTTCTGACTCCACACATTTCAAGACCTGTTTTTCTCCATAATTCACATACATAGATAGCCAGGACCATCAATAATACGAATAATCACTTATCAATTTGGGCCCCACAATTCTATATTATAAAGGCAAATTTTAAGGAGGAAAAATCAGAATGGAAACTGAAAGCAGTATTAACTAATTGTGGAGTAGCACAAGGAATACAAAGAGTAAAGAACATTTCAGAGCCATGTGAGGGTAAATGTGAAGTACAGTGTGAATTTGATCTATAGAACCATATACTGACATTCTATTTTCTCTCTGCAACTTTAGGGAACACAGATAACATAAAGGCGTATCTGTTAATCATTACATCTATGTAAAAGTATGTCTGAAACTGTATATTCTCAACAAATAAAAAATAAATTAATATTCCAGGAATCTCCCGGTTAAGTAATTTCCATTTACTATCTCAGTTCAGTTCAGTTCAGTTGCTCAGTCATGTCCAACTCTTTGAGACCCCATGGACTGTAACACGCCAGGCTTCCCTGTCCATCACCAACTCTCAGAGCTTACTCAAACTCATGTCTATCGAGTCAGTGATGCCATCCAGCCATCTAACACTTACTATCAATCCTAAATCAAATTCCCATGATTATACAGTGTAAGTGACAAATACATTCAAGAGATTGGCTCTGATAGAGTGCCTGAAGAACTATGGACAGAGGTTTGTTAACACTGTACAGCAGGCGGTAAGCTAAACCACCCCCGAGAAGAAGAAATGCAAAAAGACAAAGTGGTTGTCTGAGGAGGCCTTTACAAATAGCTAAGAAAATAAGATAAGTGAAAGGCAAACGAGAAAAGGAAAGATATATACATGTGAATGCAGATTTCCAAAGAGCAGGGAGAGATAAGAAAGCCTTCCTCAGTGATCAGTGCAAAGAAATAGAATAACACAACAGAATGGGATAAACTAAAGATCTCTTCAAGAAAATTAGAGATACCAAGGGAACATTTCATGCAAAGACAGGCACAATAAAGGACAGAAATGGTATGGTAACAGAAGCAGAAGATATTAAGAAGAGGTGACAAGAATACACAGAAGAACTATACAAAAAATGATATTAATGACCCAGATAACCACAATGGTGTGATCACTCACGTAGAGCCAGACATCCTGGATGTAAAGTCAAGTGGGCCTTAGGAAGCATCACTATGAGCAAAGATAGTGGAGGTGACTAAATTTCACCTGAGCTACTTCAAATCCTAAAAGAAAATGCTGTGAAAGTCCTGCACTCAATATGCCAGCAAATTTGGAAACCTCAGCAGTGGCCACAGGACTGGAAAAGGTCAGTTTTTATTCCAATCCCAAAGAAAGCCAATGCAAAAGAATGTTCAAACTACCACACAATTGCACTCATCTCACATGCTGGCAAAATAATGCTCAAAATTCTCCAAGCTAGGCTTCAACAATACACGAGTCGAGAACTTCCAGATGTTCAAGCTGGATTTAGAAAAGTCAGAGGAACCAGAGATCAAACTGCCAACATTTGCTGGATCATAGAAAAGGCAAAAGAGTTCCAGAAAAACATCTACTTCTGCTTTATTGACTACACTACAGCCTTTGACTGTGTAGATCCCAACAAACTGTGGAAAATTCTTAAAGAAATGGGAATAGCAGACCACCTTACCTGCCTCCTGAGAAATCAGTGCGCAGATCAAGAAGCAACAGTTAGAAAAGGACATAGAACAATGGACTGGTTCCAAATTGGGAATCGAGTACATCAAGGCTATACATTGTCACCTTGCTTATTTAACTTCTATGCAGAGTACATTATGAGAAATGCCCAGCTGGATGAAGCACAAACTGGAATCAAGACTGCCAGGAGAAACATCAATAACCTCAATATGCAGGTGACACTACCTTATGGCAGAAAGTGAAGAACTAAAGAGCCTCTTGATGAAAGTGAAAGAGGAGAGTGTAAAAGTTGGCTTCTAACTCAACATTCAGAAAACTTAGATCATGGCATCTGGTCCCATCACTTCATGGCAAACAGATGGAGAAACAATGAAAACAGTGACAGATTTTATTTTCTTGGGCTACAAAAGCACTTCAGATGGTGACTGCAGCCATGGAATCAGAAGGCATTTGCTCCTTGGAAGAAAAGCTATGACCTACCTAGACAACATATTAAAAAGCAGAGACATTACTTTGCTGACAAAGGTACATCTAGCCAAAGCTATGGTTTTTTCAGTGGTCATGTATGGATGTGAGAGTTGGACCATTAAGAAAGCTGAACACTGAAGAACTGATGCTTTTGAACTGTGGTGTCGGAGAAGTCGCTTGAGAGTCTCTTGGACAGCAAGGTGATCAAACCAGTGTATCCTAAAAGAAATCAGTCCTGAATATTGATTTGATAGAGTGATACTGAAGCTAAAGCTCCAATACTTTAGCTACCTGATGTGACTCAGGTAAAAAACTGACTCATTGGAAAAGACCCTGATGCTGGGAAATATTGAATACGTGGAGAAGGGGACAATAGAGGATGAGATGGTTGGATGGCATCACTGACTCGACGGACATGAATTTGAGCAAGTTCTGGGTGTTGGTAAAGAACAGGGAAACCTGGCATGCTGTAGCCAAGGGGTTGCCAAGAGCCAGACAAAGCTGAGTACTGAACTGAACTGATCAATAGTGGATTGAACAGAGTTCTTTCTAAATTCATGTGATCTTAATCGAAATAAGGGGTTTGGCAGCTTTTAGTATGGTAAAGATAAGACCATAATGGATTGGGTTAGGTCCTAAATCCAGTGAGAGTACCCTTATCCAAAAGAAAAATGAAAACAAAGACATAAAGAAAAAAGTGGTATGAAGACAGAGACAGATATTAGAGTGCCTCCATCTTGGTATCAAGTATTACCAAGAACAACCAGCAACTATCAGACACTAGAAGAGAAACACAGGGTAATATCTACCCTGGAGTTTCCAAAGGATCCAACACTGCTGACCTTTGATTTTAGATTTCAGGTCCAAAACCAAGAAAATAAGTTCCTGTTGTTTTAAGCCACACACGCATGGATGCATGCTCAATCTCTGACTGAGCCACCCCATGGACTATAGCCTCCAGGATCGTCTGTCCATGGGACTTTCCAGGTAATAATATTAGAGCAGGTTGCCATTTCGTTCCCCAGGAGATCTTCCTGACCCAGGGATCGAAACTGCTCTCCTGTTATCTCCTGCATTGGCAGGAAGATTCTTTACCATTGAGCCACCTAAGAAAGCCCCACTTTAAGCCACCCAGTTTGTGGTAATTTGTTATGGCAGCACTGGGAAACTAACATATTATCTCTACATAGGGACATCTCCAAAGTGACAGTATATTTGGGAACTGTTGTTTATATGCACAGCTAAAGATCCATGGAATAAAGAGGTTCCTCTCAGGACACAGCTAAAACATTTTTACCAACCACAGTCATGCCCTAAATTGTGTTCCCACAGTTCCCCTAACTAAGAGTGTATTAAATGCTTAAGCAACTCAGTATCTAAAGGTAAATAACTAATGTACTATTTCTGGGAAAAGATAAAAATTCTATGAAGTAAGTTCCCTTTCCATGAGCAATAATATAAAAACATTACAACAGAATGTTATGCTTGACTTGAAATTATTCTCTAATTTTCAAAATTTTTAATGGCATGTAACAAATAAGTTCCAAGGACCATATTAATTGACTCTTGATGAGAGAAACCAATAAAAATACTATTTGGCTACCAGAATCACCTCTCCATCTTTTTTCCCCCCAATAATTAAAGTCTCTTATATTCTGTTTTTACTTCACATTTCAAGACTTTTAACAGTATCCTGACAGTCACTTTGGAGTTGTCACGGTAACTGTTAGACTTTTTTAATTGGCTAAAAAGGATCCCACTAAATGCTCAAGGTCCTAGAATGTAGTAGTCACAATGCCTGGCATAAACCTGAATATTTCTTAGTTATAAGGCAGCTGGCTATTCACTTGAGGTATTTTTTTTTTTTTACACTAGTAGTAATGTTGATATCTCCACAGAAAGGCACTGTTTTAGAATCCCTTGAACTGTAAGGATCCACAGAGCAATTCATTTGAGAATATTTGCATTCATATTAGATCAGAATTAAATCCAAATGCAATCTGTTTATATAGGGTTCTTTAGTTGTGCTGGTGGCTTTCTTCTTATCAAGGAAAAGCTCTAGTTGGTCATATTTAACTGCGCTGGTAGAAGGCCAAGAAAAAGCATTTCATTAACATATACTCAGTAATTACCAAAGGCACATAGACACATCTCATTTCTACCCTGCCATTATGCTCATTGGCCTGGAAAATGGGATTGGGCCAAGTGGAACTGTCCCAAGCGCATGCACTGTATATTTCTGGAAAGAGAATCACATAGAGTGCTCTATTGACAAGGAGTGGGTGTACCTTAGCAATTCTCCCATGGACAATTTTCAGAGGCCCTGGTCAAAATGACCAAGACTGGTTTACCACTAAGCATTTCATCCTGCTTTAAATATCATAAGTATATTTACAGTGTTATTTCAACAAAAGAAACTTTAAATTATCAAACCTTTAAATACTATAAAATAAAAATGTTCTCTCATGTTACACTCTATATAGGCATCTGAAATGAAAGAAAAGACCTCAGAATATTAATAGAAACTTTTCACACTCAAATCTTAGCTGATAAAATAAAAATATATAGGCATTAGGAAACAGCTGCAGTAAATGGCTGTGTGAGTGAACAATAAGAATGTGTCCACAGGCTCATTATAAACTCTTTGTCTCAAATAAACAAATTGTGGGTGGCTCCTAATGGCTAATGTTCCTTTCATCATGCTTCCACCTAGAGATGGGAGTAGAGCTGGCCTATTGTTGGCTGATTCCCAGCAGCTCAGTGCCTCCCCTGAGCACCAGCTACTGGGAGGGGCCCATTCAGGTCGATTCTCACACCCTACAGAAGAGGCACGAAGCTTAATGTATGCCACCACTTGTTCATTCTGTCAACACATAATTAGTGCTCAGGGCACTCCATTAAGGTCAGGAAAACAAAGATCAACAGAACTAGGCCCCCTGCCCTTGAGGAGTTCACAATCTAGGAGTTAATACCTAGTATCGAATATACATATTTTCTATGGGGTCCAGTGTCATGATACATGCATACACATGGCACTAGGGGAGCATGCTAGAGATTAGCAAATGAAACAGGCAGTCATTCTTGCTGTCTGAAAGTCAAGGAAACAGTAATCAAGAAGATGAATTATACAGATTATACAGATGTCTCATATATGTCTAATTCATATTTTTAATGTTCCTTTCTACAATAATGATATGTAAATTAGTAGGCACAAACCTGTTGGTAACATCCCTTTTAAGGAAATTCCACTAGAATAATGCTGTGATAGAACAGTGTAACACATTCATGTGTATTTTGGCAGGTATAGTTTTGAACTCATTATATTTCAAGGTACATATATATAGTGACACATGGCTTTCCCTTGCTCTGCCATTAACCACCAGGATATAAGAAGACATAAAGAGTGATTGTAATATGTTCATATTTAGGGAAGAAACTGGACTAGGGATTCAAACATTATCGTCTCTTCAGCTAGCCTGGATAGTCATGCACTGGATTTCTCACTACCTGTGAGAAAGAGCTATGATTTGAAAGCTCAATCCAATGTTCTGATATAATGAAAATGTCTTTGATGTTATTCTAAGCCTAGGATCTCATCACAAGAGTTAGCCAATTGAATCGTTTCACCTCATTCTGGCTTTGTATTTTTAAAAAATGACTATGATATATTTTGCTTTATCTTTTATTTCAACTTAGCAATCCATTTGTTAATTTTTCTCTTTAAAATCCTTTACATATCAATCATGAATACAGACCTAAGTAGTAGTCACTTTACGAGGAAGACTAGTACCAGATGATACATGAATAAATTAGTCAATAAAACTCTTAGGGATTCTAAAGAAAGTAATCTGAGTAACTATCAGGATGTCAATAATCAAATTTTTCTAGTTTTAATTTAATAATTATAAAATAGAGAATCCACATCTTAAGAATTACATTTCTGGGTCCTATTCCAAGCAGCTTATTTTCCAGGTAGAGTAAGAGAGAAATTAGGTCTATTTCATTGACTTTAGGGTGTCAAATGTTTCTTTGGGGCTTCCCTAGTGTCTCAGTGGTAAAGAATCCACCTGCCAAAGCATGAGATGCAGGTTTGATTCCTGCATGGGGAAGATCCCCTAGTGAAGGAAATAGCAACCTACTCCCAAGGACAGAGGATTCTGATGGGCTACAGTCCAGGGCATTGTTCTTTAAAATGTAATCATATTATTCAGCTACTCTTTTCACTGCTGAAAGATAACACCATTCTCTGAGTCCTATTCAGCAAAAGAATTGCAATGAATAGATCCCCAAATTTATTAGTATAACTTAAAAGATAGGAAAGGGAAATTGGAAACTGAATTTGCAAAATATTCTCCATGGTGCAAGAAACCCCCCTCTGCTGAAACTGCAAGCCAACAGACTGTACCTAATCCATCAATTACTTTGTCTTTATGAATCAGTTTAAAAGTATGTGGTAAATGATGGAACACATTTTAAATACAAAGCCAGCAGAGAGTCACATGGGGTTCTATTATGAATCAAAGTTTTCACTTCTCCCTGGTCCTATGTGTTACTGTAACCACTGAAGCGGCTTATAGTATATAGGACACAGAGAGTCACTCTGCTAATCCGTCCCCACAGACCTGATGGTGCACTCTGCTACAAAATCACTTTTCATTTTGAACTTCAACACCCTTTAATAGAATGCCAGTGCTTCAAAAATAATCATATCATAGCTAAAGTGACTTAGAAGCTCCATTTCCACTGCACGCACCACCCCACACTCTGTCTCTCCTCCCCCCTTTCTTTGCTCTTAACTTTTTGCCTAGAAATCAAATTCTTTTCATTCTTTTCTGAAAATTAATACAAGGAGGAGGAATATTGTTATATGAGACATTAAAAAAATATTTCTTTCTCAATTACCTTTTCTTTAAGACTAAGATATAATTATCCAAAGGGAATGACTTTTCATCACAGATTTCTGTCCTGAGGCAGAAGAGCTTTCCCTTTTCTATAAGGAAAGTCTTCATCGAAAACCAAACAAAAACTGTTACAAAAGAGAACTCTGGCGGCAGTTTCAGGGTAACTTGCTGGCTCTTTCTTGGGCCTGTCTTACTTGGTTCTAAAGAGACTTTTGATTTCTTTAAAGTGAGATGCTAAGGAAGTAACCTACTGAAACTACTAATCTTTGACTACTGCTGCTGAGAAAAATGTTTCCAAACAGAACTGCATGGCCTCCCTCACCAGGAGATCACCCTACAGATGAATGAAGTGCTGAAATGAAAAAGCCTCTGATTTCAACTGAAGAGTAAAATCAGTGACAGTATTATCATGAGTATAATATTCTCAGAATATTTCTTTGAGCTAATAAAATATTTAAAAATAAACAGAATACATGACACCTAAGCTTGAAATTAAAACCACACTTTAAAACCAAAGTAGACCTATGTAGAAATTATACTTTTAGTTGTTTTTTTTTTTTTTTTTTAAGGGCTTCCCAGGTGGCACTAGTAGTAAAGAATTTGCCTGCCAATGGGCTTCCCTGATGAATCTGATGGTAAAGAATCTGCCTGCAATGTAGGTGACCTGGTTTTGATCTCTGGGTTGGGAAGATCTCCTGGAGAAGGGCATGGCAACCCACTCCAGTATTCTTGCCTGAAAAAATTCTACGGGCAGAGGAGCCTGATGGCCTACAGTCCATGGGGCCACAAAGAGTTGGACACAACTGAGCAACTAAACACACGAAAAAACAAACCAAAAAAGGCATTACATTCAGTTTTGTTCACATAGCATCAGATATTATTTCCATGTTTTTAATTTTAATGTATTTCTATCAAACTTAATAAAAAGAACTAATATATTTTTGTACCTAGTATACATACGTAAAGTTTGGGACTTTGAAATCTAGATTTAGTATATAAACAAATGCCTGAATATTCAGTGTAGATGATTAAATGCTAGTCAGAACTATGCTAAATTACAGCTATGCACACACAGAGTACACAAATGACAAAATATTACACACAACCACATTCACTTGCCTCTTGCTCAACAAGCTTTAATCAAATGGAAAAAGCTAAACTGAAGAGCTGCTTTGTGAACATGCATTTCAATAAACCATAATGTTTGTGAAATGAGAACATGGGAAAAGAGGATATCAATAAAAAGAAAACAATTCCCCATGAAAATTACCCATTTACCATATTTCAAGTACAAATTTAGGGAATATTGCTGCATACTGATACATGATAATAGAGCCAAGCTCATATGTAAAAAAAAAAAAAAAAAAAAATCCCAGTGACTCATATTTGAGTAGGTCTAGGTGGCCAGTTTTTCTTAGCTTATTTCAATGTATGCATGTCAGGCAACTGCTTTAGTAAAGAAACTCATGATTTAAAGATGTTTCGTTGAGACATTGCAACAAAATGTACCACTCTTTCCCCAAAATACCAAAAAAGTCTCATTTCTATTACTGGCACCATTATATCTGTCACAAGGGAATAATTATAAAGCCCAATAGCAATTTAATTGTCATCTTAGAAAACTGTTACTATCTCAGGACTGTATTTTGGGATAATCATGTCAATACAGAATAATTATTATTTACAATTGTTTGAATGTCAACAGGGTGTCATGTCCAACATAAATCTTTCCAACACAGAAGGCTTAAACATCACCACCATATCAACTGTTCAATGCAATTTCTAGTTAGCAAGATCTAGAAAATAATAACCAAAAATGTTACCTCACAAAAACTAGTTAGGTGGTGGGAAGAAAAGCTTAACTAAGACTCCCATCTAGCCAAGGAATTTCACTGTAATTCTTTGTATAAGATTCCAAAATTTTCAAGAAAATAAATTGTTTTGATTATACTTTCAACTTATATCCTCTGACTTAATAAGATATATAAGACATATTTTCCAAACATTAGCATATAATTTAAGACCACAAAAATCAAGATCTCCTTAGGAACAAAGTAGTGACAAACTCTTTGTAGCTCCTTATAGTTCTTCATAGCCAGAACAATCAAACAAGAAAAAGAAAGAAAAGGAATTCAAACTGAAAGGAAGGAGTAAATTTGTTACTGTTTGCAGATGACATTATATTAGAGAAAATCCTAAAGATCACACACACACACACACTTGATAGAACTAATAAACAAAATCAGAAAGAATTAAGGAAACCATTTTATGATGACATCAAAAATAATTAAAATACCTAGAAATAAATTTAACCAAGGAGGTGAAATACCTGTACTCTGAAAATTACAGGACATTGATGAAAGAAATGTAAGGAGATACAAATAAATATAAAGATATTTCATGTTCATGAGCTGGAATAAGTAATATTTTTAAATGTCCATACTACCTGAAGTAATCTACAGAGTCAATATAATCCCTGTCAAAATTGCCATGAAATTTTTCACAGAAATGTAATAAACTTTTTAAACTATTTATAGAATCACCAGAGATCAATCTTCAGAAAGACCAAAGCTGGGGGCATCACATGTCCTGATTCTGAGCTATATTACAAAGCTATAGTAGTCAAAACAGTATGGTATTGGCATTAAAAAAGACAAATAGGTCAATGGAACATAACAGAGACCAGAAACAAACCCACACATATATAGTCAATTAATTCATCACAAAAGAATCAAGGATAGATGACAGTGTGGTGCTGAGAAAGCTGCACAGCCACATGAAAAAGAATGAAACTGGACCCCTACCTTATACCATGTATAAAAATTAGCTCAAAATGAATTGAAGACTTTAATGTAAGACATGAAACTATAAAACTCCTAGAAAAATAATAGGCCATAAGCTCCTTGATATAAGTCTTAGCAATGATATTTTGGGGGATTTGATACAAAAAGCAAAGGCAACAAAAGCAAAAATTAACAAGCTGGGCTACTTCAAGCTATAACTTTTCTGCACAATGAAGTAAATCATCGACAAAATGAAAAGGCAATCTACTTACTGGGAAAAAAAAATTATTTGAACCTGAGACCTATAAAGTCAGACTTGAATTAGCAACTGGGGACCAGAAAACAGGGTATTAACAAACTCCCCAGGTGATTCTGATGCTCACTGAAGCTTTAGGGGTACTGCTTTAGCCCGTAAACTAATCATTTCCCTAAAAAATTGCAAATCATATATGCAGTAAGAGGTTATATCCAAAATATATAAGGAATTCCCACAACTCAACAGTAAAAACAATCTAAATCCAAAATGGGCAGAGGATCTGAATACACATTTTCTAAAGAAGACATATGGATGACCAACAGAAACATGAAAAGATGCTCAAAATCACTAATTATCAGGGAAATGCAAATCAAAACCACACTGAGATATCACCTCGGACTTGTCAGAATGGCCATTATCAAAAAGTCAAGAAATAACAAGTGTTGGTAGGGATGTGGAGAAAAAGGAACCTTTGTGAATTGTTGGTAAAAATGTAAATCAGAGCAGTAACTATGGAAAACAAGTTAAAAAAATCCACAAAACATATAAAAATAAAAATAGAACTACCTCATGAGCTAGCAATTCCACTGTTGAGTAACTAGCCAGAGAAAATGTTCACTGAAGTATTATTTTTAATAGCCAAGATACTGAAATAGCCTAAGCGTCCAGGGACAAATGAATGGATAAAGAAGATGTGCTGTATATGCATAATGGAATAGTTTTCAGCCATAAACAGAATGAAATCTTGCCATTTCTTCCAACATAGGTGTATCTTAAGGGAATTATACTAAGTAAAATAAGACAGAGGAAAACAAATACTATATCATCTCATTTATAAGTAGGCTCTAAACCAAAACCAAACCTAACAAAACAAACAGTTCACAGACACAGAGAACAGACTGGTGGATACAAGAAGCAGGAGGTTGGGGGTGAGCAAAATGGGCAAAGTGAATCAAGAGTCACAAACTTTCAGTTATAAAACAAATAAGTCTAAGTGATGTAACATACTGTGTGATAACCACAGTTAATGATGCTGTGTTAAATATTTGAACCTTTCTAAGATATGCAGATGACACCACCCTTATGGCAGAAAGTGAAGAAGAACTAAAAAGTCTCTTGATGAAAGTGAAAGAGGAGAGTGAAAAAATTGGCTTAAAGCTCAACATTCAGAAAACAATCATGGCATCTGGTCCCATCACTTCATGGAAAATAGATGGGAAAACAGTGGAAACAGTGTCAGACTTTATTTTGGGGGGGCCCAAAATCACTGCAGATGATGACTGCAGCCATGAAATTAAAAGACGCTTCCTCTTTGGAAGAAAAGTTATTACCAACCTAGATAGCATGTTCAAAAGCAGAGACATTACTTTGCCAACAAAGGTCCGTCTAGTCAAGGCTATGGTTTTTCCAGTGGTCATGTATGGATGTGAGAGTTGGACTGTGAAGAACGCTGAGCGCCGAAGAATTAATGCTTTTAAACTGTGGTGTTGGAGAAGACTCTTGAGAGTCCCTTGGACTGCAAGGAGATCCAACCAGTCCATTCTGAAGGAGATCAGCCCTGGGATTTCTTTGGAGGGAATGATGCTGAAGCTGAAACTCCAGTACTTTGGCTACCTTATGTGAAGAGTTGACTCATTGGAAAAGACTCTGATGCTGGGAGGGATTGGAAAGGAAAGGAAAGTCGCTCAGTCGTGTCCGACTCTTTGCGACCCCATGGACTGTAGCCGACCAGGCTTCTCAGTCCATGGGATTTTCCAGGCAAGAGTACTGGAGTGGGTTGCCATTTCCTTCTCAAGGGGATCTTCCCGACCCAGGGATCGAACCTGGGTCTCCCACATTGTAGGCAGACACTTTACCCACTGAGCCACCAGGGAGGGATTGGGGGCAGGAGGAAAAGGGGACAACAGAGTATGAGATGGCTGGATGGCATCACTGACTCAATGGACATGAGTCTGGGTGAACTCCGGGAGTTGGTGATGGACAGGGAGGCCTGGCTTGCTGCGATCTATGGGGTTGCAAAGAGTCGGACACGACTGAGTGACTGAACTGAACTGAAGAGAATAAATCTTAAAAGTTCTCATCACAAGAAAAAAAAAACCTGTAACTGTGTATAGTGACAGATGTTAACCAGACTTATGGTGGCTATCTTTTTGCAATTTTAGGTGCAATATGTGTTCACCTAAAACTAATAATGTTATATATCAATTATATGTCAATAAATTAATTTTTAAAGGTAAATGACAATTTAAAATATCTTTATTTACAAAACCATATGGTAGGTAGGTTTAATCCTTGGGCCACAGCATGCCAATCCCTATTCTATTTCAATAGCTAGAAGTATTACTGAGTAGAAAAAAATTTTCTATAAAGCCTTAGAAATTATACAAATTTTCACATTTTGACCCCTTTTTATTGAAATATCATATTAGAATGAAACAATAGCAGTCAACTGAAAGAATTCGAGAAAGCCTATTTTTTTGTCTTAATCTTTCATTCAAAGAAGAAATCAGTTCAGTTTAACTAACTTATACTGACCTTTCTGTTTTTTGAAGGTCTTAGTCAAAAGCTGAAACATGCATTCAAAGAGCCGTTAGCACTTTTGTTTTTGTAATAATAAAATTATTTAAAGTGTGGGCAAAAAAAAAAATGTGTTTGAAAAATCATTTCTGTTCCACAAGGTACATGATTAATACTGGAAAGTCAACACAAATGAAGTACTCGAAGGAGACAGAACAAATGCCCAGAAAACTATAGAGATCTGTCACCTTTTCACCACATGAATTTCTGCAGCTCAGAGAAGATTATTGCCCTTTTAATATTATTATAGTCAGCCATACAGTTGGAAATTTCACCTACTCCTTACTCTTCTTAATATCATTTACCCACATCTCCAGAAAACAATGTCAGGCAGAAATCAGAAGTTGAGACAGGAGAATAAAACAATGAGCACACTTTGTGATAGTTATGCTCAATTCACACCCTCAAGACATAGAAAATTGTGATATATGCCTAGCCATGCGTGTTCACATTTATTCATAAGTTGGAAAAGCTGCTGATTTGCAGGATCCACCTCCGTTAACAGCATGTGGATTTGCTATAAACTGATACCAGTGCTCTGGAAACAACTGAGCAAATTAGGAAATATCAGTCAATAACAGAAAATTTGGAAAACTCAGCAGTGATCACAGGACTGGGAAAGGTCAGTTTTCATTCTAGTCCCAAAGAAAGGCAATGCCAAAGAAAGTTTAAACTACCACAAAATTGCACTCATCTCACATGCTAGCAAAGTGATGCTCAAAATTCTCCAAGCTAGGTTTCAAAAGTATATGACCTGAGAACTTCCAGATGTTCAAGCTGGATTTAGAAAATGCAGAACCAGAGATCAAATTGCCAATATCCACTGGATCACAGAAAAAGCAAAGAGAATTCCAGGGGAAAAAAATCTGCTTCTGCTTCATTGACTACGCTAAAGCCTTTGACACTGTGGATCACAGCAAACTGTGGGAAATTCTTAAAAGGACAGGAATACCAAAACACCTTACCTGTCTCCTGAGAAACCTGTATGCAGGTGAAGAAGCGATAGTTAGAACCAGATATAGAATGAGGGACTGGTTCAAAATTGGGAAAGGAGTACATCAAGGCTGTATATTGTCATCCTGTTTATCTAACTTCTATGCAGAGTACATCATGATAAATACTGGGCTGGATGAAGCACAAACTGGAATCAAGACTGCTAGGAGAAATAGCAATAACCTCAGATATGGAGATAACACGACCCTTATGGCAGAAAGCGAACAGAAGCTAAATAATGTCTTGGTGCAGGTGAAAGAGGAGAGTGAAAAAGTTGGCTTATAACTTAACATTCAAAAAAAGAAGATCATGGCATGTGGTCCCATCTCTTCATGGAAAATAGATGGGAAACAATGGAAACAGTGATAGATTTTATTTTCTTGGGCTCCAATATCACTGCAGACGGTGACTGCAGCCATAAAATTAAAAGATGCTTGCTCCTTGGATGAAAAGCTATGACCAGCATAGACAGCATATTAAAAAGCAGAGACATTACTTTGCCAGTAAAGGTCCATATAATCAAAGCTATGATTTTTCTGTAGTTATGTATGGATATGAGAGCTGGATCATAAAGAAAGCTCAGCACCTAAGAATTGATGCTTTTGAACTGTTGTGTTGAAGACGACTCTTGAGAGTCCCTTGGACTGCAAGGAGATCAAACAAGTCAATCCTAAAGGAAATCAGTCCTGAATATTCATTGGAAGGACAGATGCTGAAGCTGAAGCTCCAGTACTTTGGCCACCTGATCATCAGAAAAGACCGTGATGCTGGGAAAGATTGAAGGCAGGAGGAGAAGGGAATGACAGAGGATGAGATGGTTGGATGGTATCACAGACTCAATGGACAAGAGTTTGGGCAAGCTCTATGAGCTGGTGATGCACAGGGAAACCTGGCATGCTGCAGTCCATGGGGTTGCAAATAATGGGACATGATTGACCAACTGAACAGTACTGAACTGGATATGCTTGGGGTACAAAAAACCTTTGGAATGTGAAAAGCAGAGCTTCACACAGATTTTATCCTATTCAACCTCAGTTATCCTTGATTTATCTACCTGTTCATAAAAGAAGTCTGAGATTATGGTAAAGAAGAAAACAGTAGTGACCCATTTCTAAAAGTGTACCATTTATAAAACCTGGCTTGACATTCAGGAAATGTTTCCATGACTTTCCTCAATCAAACATTCTGGCACATATCTTCTATCACCATGCTGCTATAACCCATTATTCAAAAAGCATGACATATATATGTGACAGTTCTTAAATGTGTGAAATACTTATATGCCTTCAGACATTAATCCTGATATTCCTTTATTTAGAAATATTACATATGTCAAATAACACCTATCAATGGACATCCATCTCATATGTTTCCTTTCCCAAGAAGCTTTGTCTCATCACCTCAATGAGAGGTATTCTGTTCCTTCTCAGAACTTCAGGCTATATCTCATCTATTCTACTGTCATATTCATCAAGACTCTGCTTTTATTATAGTTAATTGAAAAGTACACTGTTTTGTAATGAAATCATAAATGCCTTAGGGCTTCCCAGGTGGAGGTAGTGGTAAAGAACCTGCCTGCCAATGCAGGAGATATAAGAGACTTGGTTCAATCCCTGGGTCGAGAAAGTCCCCTAGAGTAGGACATGGCAACCTACTCCAGTATTCTTGCTTGAAAAATTCCACGGACAGAGGGGCTACAGTCTATGGGGTCACAAAGAGTCAAACGCAACTGAGCACACACACAAGAGTATAAGTGCCTTAAGCAAAGGGTCTTTCTTTTTTTATATATATTTCTGCTTCACACTACACATTACCTAATATCCAGTAAGAGAAACTCAGTAAGACGCTGGCATGAAGTGGATGGATTTGATAAGATTTCTCATTCAAACCTTTGATAAGATTTCTCGTAACATGTGGTTTGGCCACATGTTATGTTTCTCCAGACAATGGATTGGCTTCTTATTAGTTTTTTATTTTTTTCTCTAATAGATTATAAGGCTTGTTTAAATCACCCAAAAAGGATCTAAAATAATGAGACATGGGCTTCCCCATGAGGAATATATCTCCTCATTCAAATATATTCTTTTAGAAAGCAAAGGAAATGAGGGAAAATGAAAAGAGTAATAAATAGAACTAAGTGAGGTGGTATGCATTAATGAGATATGCAATCTGTCGTTGCTGCTTAGTCTCTAAAGTCATGTCCGACTCATCGCGACCCCAGGGACTGTAACCTGTCAGGCTCCTCTGTCCATGATGTTTCCCAGGCAAGAATACTGAAGTGGGTTGCCATTTTCTACTCCAAGGGAAGGGAGCAGGAATCAAACCTGCAACTCAGGGATAAAACCCACATCTCCTGTCTCCTTCATTGGCAGATGGATTCTTTACCTTTGAACCACCTGGGAAGCTAGATATACACAATAAGAGACCCTGAAGCTTTTTTTGTTTGTTTAAGTGATATGAATACAATAGCATCTCCACCTTTTCTGGGAAACTTTTCAAATACAAAGAAGGGGTATCCAAGAAAGGATTCTTCAAGAAAGATTGTATTTGAGAAAGCTGATAATGGTAAAGTTGTATAGATAATCAAAGTTAAATTTACTGAATAACTTTCATTTCTAGTAATACATAGAGCAAAATTTGTTGAGGCTTAAAATCTATGCTATAATTTTGTTAATTTAATTGAACTGCAATAGAATATAAAAATAAATATATCAATTGGTAACATAGGCTAAAAGTATATTACTTTTCTGCAAATAAACATACACACACAGAATATCTGTGTATATACACACCCCCACATAAAAACATACACAAATTTTGCCAAAATGTTAATGCATTTAATTCTGACATATAGCTAACATATTTGGATCATAATAAATTGCTGATATGTCAGCTTGTGGTAATTACCAAGAATAATACTGGTAATTTAAGTTGCAGTATTTGATTCCATAATTTATAACATGAGATCAAATGCTTTTTATGTTGGGTAGAAATGATTCTAAGTTTTTACAGCTATATATTAAAATGTTTCATTACTGTACATGAAGCTAAGAAAAAAATCCATTGTACTTAGAATTCATGATTTTTAAAATAATATTAAATAAGAGTATTAGTAAACTATTGCTCAAAATTCTCCAAGCCAGGCTTCAGCAATACGTGAACTGTGAACTTCCTGATGTTCAAGCTGGTTTTAGAAATGGCAGAGTAACCAGAGATCAAATTGCCAACATCTGCTAGATCATCGAAAAAGCAAGAGTTCCAGAAAAACATCTATTTCTGCTCTATTGACTATGCCAAAGCCTTTGACTGGGTAGATCACAAGAAACTGTGGAAAATCCTAAAGGATATGGGAATACCAGACCACCTGACCTACCTCCTGAGAAATCTGTATGCAGGTCAGGAAACAACAGTTAGAACTAGACATGGAACAACAGAATGGTTCCAAACAGGAAAAGGAGTACGTCAAGGCTGTATACTGTCACCCTGCTTATTTAACTTCTATTCAGAGTACATCATGAGAAACGCTGAGCTGGAAGAAGCACAAGCTGGAATCAAGATTGCCAGGAGAAATATCCGTAACCTCAGATATGCAGATGACACCACCCTTATGGCAGAAAGTGAAGAAGAACTAAAGAGTCACTGGATAAAAGAGAAAAAGGGGACTGCAAAAGTTGGCTTAGAGCTCAACATTCAGAAAACAAAGATCATGGCATCTGGTCCCATCACTTCATGGGAAATAGATGGGGAAACAGTGGAAACAGTGTCAGACTTTATTTTTCTGGGCTCCAAAATCACTGCAGATGGTGACTGCAGCCATGAAATTAAAAGATGCTTACTCCTTGGAAGGAAAGTTATGACGAACCTAGACAGCATATTAAAAAGCAGAGACATTACTTAGTCAGAAAAGGTCCATCTAGTCAAGGCTATGGTTTTTCCAGTAGTCACGTATGGATATAAGAGTTGGACTATAAAGAAAGCTGAGCACAGAAGAATTGATGCTTTTGAACTGTGGTGTTTGAAGAAGACTCTTGAGAGTCCCTTGGACTGCAAGGAGATCCAACCAGTCCATCCTAAAGGAGATCAGTCCTGTGTGTTCACTGGAAGGACTGATGTTGAAGCTGAAACTCCAATACTTTGGCCATCTCATGCAAAGAGCTGACTCATTTGAAAAGACCCTGATGCTGGGAAAGATTGAGGGCAGGAGGAGAAGGGGATGACAGAGGATGAGATGGTTGGATGGCATCACCGACTCAATGGACATGGGTTTGGATGGACTTCGAGAGTTGGTGATGGACAGGGAGGCCTGGGTGCTGAGGTTCTTGGGGTCCTAAAGAGTTGGACATGACTAAGTAACTGAACTGAACTGAAAATAATATTTTACTTACAACTCAGCTGTCAGGTAAAGTCTTTTATTTTTGACTGGGCCATTTTTAAAGTTGTTGCTGAATTAGTTACAATACTGATTCTGCTTTATGTTTTGGTCTTTTTGGCCAGGAGGTATGTGGGATCTTTGCTTCCTGGCCAGGGATCGAACATGCACCCCTTCCATTGGAAGGCAAAGTCTTACTTGTTTGACTACCAGCGAAGGCCCCAAATATAGTCTTCTAAAATTATTAAATAAAGGCCCAATCATAAAAGTTATACCTTTGACTTATTTGGCAAGTTAAGAACAAAATATTTATATAAATGGGCATGTTGTTCACTGATATATGTACGTATGTTCACTGAATAGTGAGGATCATTATTACAACTTTAAAGATGTAGATTTCCTGGCCATCTCAGTATTCTTTCACAGTATCCACTCACCATTTCTAGAAAGATAAAGGAAAAAAAATGATGTTGCCAATACAGACACATTGTCCAATGGCCAACATTAGTTTTTCACTTAGTTGCAACGCTGTCACTTGAAATATTAAAATTCTATATTTATTTTGTAGTTGTGCTCATAATCCCACCTTATCTTTTACAGTTAGGTCTCATTCTTTCATAAAATAACTAGGAAATCTGTAATAATACCTATTTAATGCACCAATTTTTTTTTTAATTCTGACTAATGAATAACATTCAAAATGCTTGGAAAGTAAACACATAGAAGTACATTGTGAAATGGTGGTTTTAAGAAGAGTCCATATAGTAATGCCAACACCCTATAGTACTTACACTTTTATATTCTTGGATCCCTACACTTTTATATTCTTCCTGTGTCCTTAAAGTAACTCTAGCAGGTCAGTATTACTCATACTTTGAAGATGAGAAAAAAAAGTACAAAAAAGTTAACTAACTTGTCAGAGGTCACATAACAACTAAGTGGTAGAGGTAGAATTTAAACGTAAGAAATATGGTTCCAGGATTCATATATTAATACCTAATCAAAGCATTATTCTCTCAAATCATTTCATCACAGACAAAATATTGTCTTTATCCCACAGGCCATGAGTTTGACTGTGTTTTATTTACATGTGTCTCCACAGTTGAGCAGAGGCCCTGGTACACAGCAGTCATCCAAAAAATATTTTGACTTGAATTAAGAAATTAAGGGAACATGCCACTTTAGATATCTATTCCCTCATGAGAAAGCATATTCATATCTAGGGAGCAGAATCAAAGCAAATCTTCACAAATTTGAAAACCCAGGGAAGTGATCTGTTTCGTTCCCAAATTCAACAAGATACTAAGCTGGCATGCCTTTTGGAGAGGAGATGAGGAATTTAAGCAAAAATAGATGAGGTAATTAAATACCAGTGTGGGACATATGGCTCAGAGATAGCCTGCCCTTGGAAACGAGTCATTCGCAAAGGGAAAGGAGGCTAAGAAGAAAGGTTTCTGAGAATGTGACTGTGGGTCATGGCCAACAGTATACCTGAAGGGTCTTTGTTCTTTAAAGTTAAAAAAACTCATAATTATCCATACCTGAGATCACGCAGAGCCAGAATGTCCCCAGTGATTGCTTAAGTAGCCTGTTGGTCAGAGGAACATCACCATGAAACATAGAGGATTTTTTTTTTTCTTCTTTGATTACAATTTCAACCTTTTTTCTTTTTCAGCCACTTTACCCCTAATTTCTGTTTTCATTATTTGTTTAATTTAATTTCTTAGAAAAGCTATGTCATAAGCCATCTGATGACTTTGTAAATGCAAAGAGCCAATGTTGTGTAACAGACAATCTAATGACATAGTGTTTAGTGTTCCCTAAAGCAGGAGACAGATGAAGAGAAACGGTGAACCGGCAACCTTAGCATAATTAAGACAAGCCTGAGTGCTTGCCATGGTGCCATTACATTAATCTCACATCACTGGCACCTGGCTAAAATTTATGAGATATGTAAAAGGGGCCTTTCCAACTGACCTTGATAAGGCAGAGTTATTTATCACGTGAGAGAATAGTCAGCAAGCTAGGGAGAATGAGGTATATTAGAAATAAGTTGGCAGAGAGATTTAAGAGCAGTGGGCTGCAAGACACTTTGACAGAAAAGATCAAGAGAAGTATTTCCAGTACTATGAACTTTAAGCATCCTTGATAAGAAAAGCCTAAAACCATACGTCATGTTAATAAGCAATATATATGAGAAGAGGCAAGAGTAAACCCCAAGTTTTAAACTCGTGCCAGTTCATTCACTTAATTTTAAGTATTTCTTTACCGAACTCATGAGACTTTGTGACCACAATCGATTCCAAATGAGTTCACACCCAAATAAATAAGCAAAATATACTGATTGTGAGTTCCTTTATCGATTATTGTATTTCCACGGCCTACTATAGAGCCTGAAATATTTGGATCCCAACAAACCACCAGATCTTTCTATAGCTGGCTGCTACCTGTTCTTCAAGTCTCAGTTTACATATCACCTCTACAGAAAGGTCTTTCCAGATCACCCCATCAAAAACCTACCACTATATGGAAATAACTTTGGTATCACCTATATATTTATTACTTTCTTTTCCTCTTTGGACTCAAGGTCCCCTCTCTTTGCTATTTATATTTGTGCCAACATAGATCCAAAATCTAGAAAAGGACATACAATCCAACATCTAGAAAAGGGCTTTGCAACCCCATGGACTATAGAGTCCATGGAATTCTCCAGGCCAGAACTGTGGAGTATTCCCCAGTATATTCTCCAGCCTTTCCTTTCTCCAGGGCATCTTCCCAATCCAGGGATCAAACCAAGGCCTCCCACACTGTGGGCAGATTCTTTGCCAGCTGAGCCACAAGGGAAGCCCGAGAATACTGGAGTGGGTAGCCTATCCCTGCTCCAGCAGATGTTCCCAACCCTGGAACTGAACCCGGGTCTCCTGCATTGCAGGTGGATTCTTTACCAACTGAGCTATGGAAGCCCAGAAAAGGACATAGTTAGTGCTTCATAAATATATGTCAATTGAATGAAATGTTTTCTTATTAAATAAATAGTAGAATTTTAAAATGGAAAAATAATGATTATTCTTTAAAATGTCTTTTGGTAGGTATATACTTTTATTTTAAATCATTGTGTTATCAGTATGAACACATTGACGATACCTGATAATGGCTACACTTCACTAAAAACTTCATTGTGATAAATGTCATTATCAAATTAACCTACTCTGATTTATTTTTAAAAATCTCAGACCTTTTCAACAGTGGACACTACTGTTGCCAAAATATGACAAGCCTTCTTAAGCCACAACCAGGTATATACTTCAAATATTTCAACAAGAAATATGGAAGGACACAAAGTGCTTTTGTTGCTGTTGGAATTTTGTTTATTCTATGTCCATATAAAATGTATCACATAAAATCATGGTAGCTGTAATCTGTAGAAACTGCCATAATGTATGTGACATTTCATTTCTGTTCATGGGCCAATTAGTCAGCACAAGGGTCTCTCATTTTGTGTAATGGGCAATTTGAAGATTTCTTTTTAGCTGTGTCAAATATAATTGAATTTATACTCTAATAAAACAGAGATGGATGGATAAAATTCTGTATTTATACAATGAAAGCCTTATGGTCTTTTCAATGATGGGTACAACAGCACAGCTTTAGTGTTTCACATAAGAAAACCACAGTGGGTCAAGCAGATCTGATTGATTTGGGGCAACTCCAGTACCAATATGGCTTTCTTTGCACAGTTAAATTCTGCTTCTCTGTCATTTCTTATTTGATAATTCTTCTATGCAAAAGCACTAACTAGCTAAAATCAGCAAATCACACAAAACAACCTTTCTAGATTTTTACTATACTTTAAAACTACAGTTTTAAAAGTTAAGTACATTTGGCAGCTGTTATTTTATGATGAAAGTTAGAAAAGCAATCTTTAAAAAAATCCCCAGATTATTTAAGCAAACATAACAATACTTGCAAGAAAACTTGACTTGCCTCAGCTCCTAGTATAGTTAGTCACTTTAAAAATCCAGTTAACATGCATACACATACAAAAAATTAATCACTTAAAGTGTTTGTTTGGACTCTGGAGCTCCATTCTGGATCTATGTCAGTGGTACAGGCTATAAGGATACCTCAAGGATCATAAAAGGTTTGGATTATTTTCTTTGCATGTACATATGCAGATTATTAAATTTTCACTTGTAAGAAATTATTTCAAAATTCATTATATCAGAGTCATTAAACACTGTCCATTTAATGTGAATTTGTGCATTTTAATGCAAAATATCAATTATTAAATAACTATAAAGAATAATAAGTTGTGAGAGTGGAAGAGAGTAAGTGAACTACCTACTGAATGTCTCCATTTGAAATAAATTTCTTTTGCTCTCTAGGATTTTTGCAGACAATAATATAATGATCTATCTATAAAATATCATATTTAACGTTTGTGGCTAAACTTCCCAAGTATGTCGAGTCTTTATTTAAATCTACTTCTTAGCATTACTAAAATTCCATAAGGAAAATATTTAAACATCTTGCAAATCATAGAATGTTGCAGAGTTCTATTTGCAATGGGAATGTTGAAAGAGGGTGAAAGGGGTGATATGGTCTATATTTCATAATTTTGTAATTCAACGATCTTATTTTATTAAAGAAAATCAGCTGCATACTTATTATCATCAAAGCAATAAGTGTTCATAATGATTCAAAGGCTAATTCATAGACCATCATATCTTATTTCTGTTCCTTCTAATCCTATCAATTTTTCTCTCTGTCTTCATATTAATTTAATGAGATAACTTTTGCTTTTCTAATTAGTCAAAGGACCAGTGGGATCATCCTCCTTTAAAAATATGCCAATTCTTTCAAAAGTTGGTGAAACTTAATCATTTTCATTATTTGTGTTGGAATACATACTTTTCCCTTTAAAATTAAATTGGAATCTCAAGAATGCACAGGTCATTAGTTTCTAGAGAGGGTACTTAAATTAAGGACAGTACTTTAACCTAGAAAAGTTCTCACATAAATAGGCTAAAAATGCTTAATTGTAAAATATAAATGTGATTATACTCTAAAGTTTTAGAAGACAATTATTTATCCTAACAGAACTGTGAACCCTTTTTTTAAATTGTCTGTCTGCCCTATCACCCCACTTAAATATGTACCATGAGAATCCACAATTTTTTCAGTTTTGTTCATTTCTACAACTTCCCAGAAAAGTGCCTGGCACATAACAACAGACATTGACCCTACATTCATTATTGAATGAATGGATGTATAAATGATAAGAAGCCAAAATCTGCACTTTCTTGACTAAATCATATCCGTGATACATCATCTATGATTTGCGATTTTCCTTTAAAGTGGAAAAAGTGAGTGTTAGTCACTCTGCTGGGTCCAACTCTTTGCGACTCCATGGACTGTACCCTGCAAGGTTTCTCTGCCCATGGAATTTGCAGGTAAGAATACTGGAGTGGGTAGCCATTCCCTTCTCCAGGGTAGCCTCCCAGTCCAGATCAAACCTGTTTCCCACATTGCACAGAGATTCTTTACTGTCTGAGTCACCAGGGAAGCCCCAATATGAATAAAGACACTTATAAAGGCAATCTGAGTGCAAAATCTTTCTAGACCTTTATGCAAAATTTTAATTGTTTCTCACTAACACTCAACTGGACAGTTTCATTATTTATTTATTTTTATGTTAAAAAACACCAAGTAATATTTCCCAATGAAATTTGAGTGACAAAAGTTACTCCTGTATTCTTTTATTTTTTTAATGAGATGATTCAGATAGCAGTTTAGACAGCATATTCATTCATTTATCAGATTCTGATTGGTTGGTTTACCTTATGACTCCCTTCATCCATTCATTTTCAGCTTACTCATTTTGCACAAAGCTCAAACAACCTATAGAATAATTTTTGGTCTCTATAGCTGAATTACAATGGAAAAAACAATTTTGTTAAAAAGAACTGATGTCAAATAGATTGCTTGAAAATAAAACAAGATCCTAAATCACCATGTGATGCCAACACACAATGAATCAACAATGAGGTCAGTAGTTCATTACCAGTGTGAACACTAGCCATCTCACAAATGTAGCAATAGTTAGGCATATAGGCATTTTTTTACTAGTAGCACATGCTCATTAACTTGTTCCTATAGCAACCAACATATTTTTAAGGTGACATGAAAATAATTTTTTGTCAAACTCAGGTACATCAGGACACCTGGAGTCAGAATGGTTAATTCATTTTTAATACTTGAAAGAAATAAAAAATCTTTAACACATGCTAGAAGGTTAAAGAAGAATGAAGTGATTAATAGTTTCCCCAATGACAAGTGTGAAAAAATCAATATTCAATATTTTAACTTTTTAATAACAAATCAGGCTAAAGTTTGATCAATCACTTATTGATAAAAAAGAGCTGCTCACAGACATGTCTTAAATGTCTTTCATAATTTTTTTTCCTGAAGTGAACAGCAATTTTTACTTGGCATTTTGCAGTCAGATAACCTTATTCACCCCAAAGTTGATTCTAGAGCAATAGAATTAGCTATTAGAAAGAAGTAAGCCACAGTGAAAGGAGAAAAAAAAAAAAAAACCTGTAGAATTTGTAATGAAAGAATAAGAAATGGAATTAAACTTAAAGAAGGTCCGAAGACTTGGAAACAGACTATGAGACCAGATGGAGCCCTGAAAATCTACTCACTCAAATCTTCCATTGCAGACACCAGAAACTGAGGGTCAGAGAGGGTAGATGACTTACACACGACCAAACAGTCAGAACTGGGTCAGTGGATTTGACTCACTTAGTTCTATACTCTTTCAGTCTTCATTTTGGACAAAAAAAAAAAAAAAAATTGAGGGGGTGAAATTGTAATTAAATGGGCTTCCCTGGTGACTTAGATGGTAAAGCATCTTCCTGCAATGCAGTAGACCCAGGTTTGGTCCCTGGGTCGAGAAGATTGCCTGAAGAGGGAATGGCTACCCACTGCAGTATTCTTGCCTGAAGAATTTCATGGACAGAGAAGCCTGGTGGGGTTCCATCCATGCAAAGAGTCGTGCACAGCTGAGCAACTAACACAACACACAATGGTGATAAAAAATGGCGAGAAAAATCACATTTCTATAGGTATTACGTACTGAAATTGTTCTTCCCGCCTCCCTCAGTAGTATCAATAGTCCTTATTTTTCTTGTTCTAAACAGCACAATTAAAATTTTAAAAGTCAGTTGAAAGGGTCACAGATCTACATTTCTCTTCTTCTTACTCTAATTAGTTTACTAGTTCCATCAATATAATTTAGCTGGTTTTCTTTAAACGATCCTGATGACATTTGCCTTTTCCTTCCCTAATATTCAAAACAGGACACAAACTACTATATTTGTAAAATAGTATAGTTAGATGTTGTAGGAATTAGTGTATCATTTAAAAGGCCTGCAGTGGGTGAAAAGTGTTCTCTGAAATCATAATCTCTTATCAAACTAAAGACTTTCTTCTCAATTAATGCCACAGCTAGTCAAATACAGATATTCGGGAAATGGAAACCATCTACTTCCTTTGTAACCATGAATCTCTTTAAAATGTTATTTGTATTAGTCAGGCTTACCACAGGTTCTAGTCTCAGCTCTCATTGAGTCTCTTTATGACCAAGTTTATAATCACTTTAGATGTCTGGGCTTCATTTCCCTTACTTATAAAATGAGAAAGTTGGAAAAAAGTTATCCCTGAACTCCTGCCAGGTTACTTTTTTATATGGGTAGTGTTACATTGTGTGACATTGTCTAAATAGCAGAATAGTTTATTTCAGGATTACGTAATGACCATCAGAGAACGTTCTGATAATCTAAGAACTGGGGCATTTTCTAAAACATAACTTCTACATGATCAAATTGTTTAGTGCAATGTTAGGTATGACATCAAATAATTTTAAAATATATCTTTACATCCTGGCACATAAGATATATAGACAGATAGATATCTTTCAATTGTATAAATTTGTCCTGTGATGAATGGCATAGATTTTGCAGCCTGGATTAGACAATGTATTTATTTACTTAGACAACTGATTTTAATATAGTGCTTTACAACACACTGAAGCAGAGTTGCACAAATTGCCCTGGTTACTATTTTGAAAGATAAATAAACAAAAAATTCTACTATGTCACACAGATAGGCACAGAATTCAAATGAACAGAACAATGCTGCTTGGGAAATGATGGAAAAATGATATACTAATTTAAGCTTTGTGGTATTTAATGAACCACATAATGTGCCATAGAGACTCTAGGGCTTTTAATGCAGAAATTTTCCAGAAACAATGCACTGCCTTGTAAGGCGAGAACAAGATGGCAAAGAATTGAAAGAAACCAGAGTTACCCAGACGGCTGAACACAGAGAGCTTGGGCAAGTGATAAAATTGAAATGGGTAAGCCTGACTAATACAAACAAAAATTTTAAGAAATGCATGGTTATCCTTTTTCCCAAATACCAGTCACAGCTGTTAATAATGATCGAGCTAAAGTAGCTCATTGAACTCTTGAAATCGCTTGTTCTCCCTGTATCTGTCTTTACCATCATAACATCCTGTGATATGGTATCATCACCCTAATTTATTACAGAAGGAAACAGACTCTGAAGTCACGTACATAACCAGACTGTCCATCACATTTATCTCAGAAACATTTCAAGGCAAGTAAGAGTAAATGATATGTTTGTTATTCACATGGGCAAAAGCAATGGAATCTATTTTACACCACTCAACATTGTTTTGCCCAATCTAACTTCTGGAACCATTAGAGTCACTTGAGACTTCTCTGGCTCCACCTCAGACCCATTGAATCATAATCTCCAGGGAAGCTGCCTGGGAATTTGTTAATTTGAAGTGTCTCCCCAGGTGATTTGGGTGATTAGCCAAGTTTTGGAGACTGTAGTAGTACAACTGAAAGTTAAGAGGATACTGTCTTCTAAGTTTAGGATGTTGAGAAGCAAAATGCACCCACTGCAAAATTGACCCAATCTGGTTTCTCTCTTTACAAACAGGCATGATAGATGTCTTTGTCACAAGTGAGTAGACAGACTGCCAAATACCACCTATATTTCTGGGTCAGAGACAGATTGGAACTCCACCAAGAGAAACTGGGCATTCGTACTTGGTCTATTTCCATGGCGGGGACAAAACAATTCTAATCTTACTGATCTTTTCATTAAAGAATAAAGCAATCTCGGGGCATTAACTGCTGACAGTAACACAGACCATGGATTTCATGGATTAACCAAAGCACAAACATTCTAGAACACGTCTGTAGAACAACTCTTTGTTTGTGTAGAACAGGAGGCAAAAATGTAATAAGTCTGAGTTGAAAAGAGTTTAATTACTTAATATAATATTTGTTATTTAAGAATTTGTGCACCCATCAGCATAGCAACAGTCTCTCATAGATGCTTAGAGATTCTGTTATGATATCACATAATATGAATCGCACTCAACAGCTTTCAAAGCACTTTCACATATATTAGCATGCTTTATCTTTACAATAAAGCTGTGAAGTGGATAGGAATTCTCAACAAATCAAAAGGATTATTATAATTAAAATGTATTCTTTGCAGAATGCAAATACCCTGAGGTGTTTCTGATTTACTTTTGGTTTCATGCAAAACAAGATATACATCACCACTTACACTCTGTGAAAAACAATTTCCAACTCTAAAATATTCATTAAATACTTTTTCTTAAATGGAAAATAATTTATGCAATGCGGATTTAGCTGCTGAATTTGAGCTTAAAAAAGAAAGTGAATCAAGTAATCAGGCTGTACTGCATTAAATGTCAAGCATATAGATCCTGATTTATATCATCAGAACAGTTTCTTAGCTCTGCTGCTTCAACTGCTTCAGTCGTGTCCAACTCTGTGCAACCCCATAGACGGCAGCCCACCAGGCTCCCCCGTCCCTGGGATTCTCCAGGCAAGAACACAGGAGTAGGTTGCCATTACCTTCTCCAATGCATGACAGTGAAAAGTGAAAGTGAAGTCTCTCAGTCATGTCTGACTCTTCGCAACCCCATGGACTGCAGCCTACCAGACTCCTTCGTCCATGGGATTTTCCAGGCAAGAGTACTGGAGTGGGGTGCCATTGCCTTCTCCATTTCTTACCTCTACCAAAGGCTAAACCCTTTCCCCAACTCAATGGCTCACCTAAAGAATAGTGACTATAGTGAAACACTAGAGTAAAGATTTTGCTCATGATAATTTGAATTTTTTTAATATTTTCTACAAGCTAATTAAAATTCAAAAACAAAGTTGTTATTTTTCGAGCTTTTATTCACTAGCAATTTTATCCTTTATTCTTCCTTACTGAGATCCCAAATTTCTAACATTGTCTCAGTAATATTTTTTCTGTTAGAAAAATTTCAAAGATAAACTTCAAAAAAAAAATTGTTTTTTCTGGATAAAGTGAGCACAGCTAGGAAAGTTACCATGTGAGGAGAACACTATGAAAGCCAAATATTCAAATACCAATTACAACAAAGAACTACTTAGGCACACAATAATTTATCAGTTATTATTCAACTTAATATTATCAACAGGTTCAGGAAACACATAAGTTTTTCTCAGAGAGAGACTCCATCTGAGTTTCTAATTAAATCACTTTTGTATAGTTCTTTTTCTTCCCTGCACAAAAGGTCTTTCTTTCCCCTCCATTCTTGCTCTCCTTCCTTCTTTGTTGATACTGTTTACTTCCAAGCCTGCCTCTGAACTCTCTGTCTAATTAGCTCTTGATAGATCTGCTGCCCTGTTTCCACAAACATTTAATTCTGCCGTCAGTCCCATTTACATTACAGCATGTTGCATTGTCTTTTACCAGCCTAATTTTGTTTGAGTGAATGTAAATCCCATTAAACAGTCACCTATTAGACTGTGGCATATAAACTCCAAAAGCCTCTTTATTACAAGACTGAACATAAGGCCCAATTGATAAAAGATTTCTGGGACATTTCAATTTGTGGTTGACTTCAAATATTCTGTCTGTTTTAAGCTTAGGCAGCTCAGTTTTTCAAAGTATCGGACAGAGTATTTGAGTATCTTTCAAACCCTATATTCCACGGCATGACATAATAAACATCACTTGCTTGCTGGCTTTAGAAAAATACATACATTTACTTATACCTAAACATATGTTAAAGATGTATCCTTCCCCTTTTAGGTATTTTATTTTTCCCCATGGTAATACAACTATATTATTTTCAAAAGACTATACAACGGTGTTTACAAATATCAGGATGGCTTGCAGATGCCTCTGGAAAGAGCTCTTCTTAAATATTAAACAACTGTGCAGAAAAAGTGTTTTCTGATAAGTTTTCTGAAGAGGGGTAAGACATAGCATTTTAAGATGCAGCTCATCCAGAGGCAAGAAGATGCTGGCATCAGAGACAGCTCTGTCTCCTAATTAGAATGCAATTTGATAGCACCAAAAAAGAGAAAGATGATTTCAAAGATCATTAAAAGTTCTGGAAGGAGACAGTAGCCAATTATCAGAGTTAGTGATATTTATACCAATAAATACAAGCAGATTAGTGTCAGCTACTGGTTTCTATCTAAGTGAGGGCTCAGTGTAGACTTTCGCCAAAGCTGAGTGAGTCATTCAGCACTATGGTCACATCATTGCGTGGTTTCAAGTAAGGGTGAGAATGGCTTTTTTTCCATTTCCTTCTGGTAATAAACTCAGAAAGACACCCATGAAGTGTAAACCCTCATGCACAAAATTATTTCTCACCCCTGCAGGCTTGTCAAAGCCAATATTTCAGGGAAGCACAGGTTGCTGAAGGGGACTGTGATTTTTTTTTGACTGCTGTAAGTCTCTAAGGAAAACAAACATTCCAAAAGAGACTGCAGCCAAAATTGCTAATAACTTCACACAGCTCTTTTGCCATGATGACAAAATCCACAAGAAGACTGAATAAGCAATGGGTGAGGCGGTCAGCCACAGCTATCTGTATAGAAATAAAAATATGTTACGGTATCAAATGCTAGTTATGGAGTCAACCTACATTAAGAATATAAACACTCATGGATACAGTTTTGATAAATATATGGACTGTAAAGTGAATAATTATTAACAGACATTCAGCTTGTTGTAAGAAACATAAAAGAAGATTAGTGAAGCAAAGTGGATGGTTTATGTTGTTTTAAGAGCATAAATGGAAGGGAAATGGGCAAAATACACACTACTATGTATAACAAAGATAAGCCACAAGGATACATTGTACAACACAGGTGAATGCAGGCATTGCTTTGTAATAACTTTAAATGGAGTATAATCTTTAAAAGTATTGAATCATTATGCTTCACATATGAAAGTAATATAATATTATAAATCAATTTTAAAAGAGCCTAAAATTATAAAACAACTGAGAATCAGAAATGGATCTGTAATGTAAGAGTTGCATCAATACTCATTCATATTTACAATACACAGCTTCTCCAGTAAATAATATATAAATCTAAATTCTTGAATATTCAGGCCCAGAAATACCAAGGAGTAAACTATAGAAGCAATTTTCTTAGATAATAGGTTCCTTATATCTCTCCACATATGTTTCATTTGGGTTAAGACTTGATTAGATATTATGTGTATGAATCTGACATGGTTGCTTCTCTTTATATTCATTACATAGTTTTAAGGACAGCATTACTACAACATTTGATAGAATCAGATAAAGCATAATGGCTACTATGAGTTTCATTCTGGTCCCCTTGATTGTTCCCTTATGGTCACATCAAACTTCGCTGAGGCTAGGATTTCCAAGGGAGAGGCATGCATTAGTTTAGTGTTACTTATTCCCAAAATAGTCACTTGACCTACTAATTTGCTTCTTGTGGTTCACTAAAGTTATCTTTTTCTGACATATTAACATTATATTATAAAATATGACTAACTTCTAAAGGAAATTTTTAGTGCTGTGCCTAGAAACAAATCAAGAGATAAATAATAAGTATATTGATGGAAGTTGTAAGTCACTAAACCCATGATTTAAAAAATATGATGTTGTGAAAGTGTTGCACTCAATATGACAGCAAATTTGGAAAACTCAGTAGTGGCTGCAGGACTGGAAAAGGTCAGTTTTCATTCTAGTCCCAAAGAAGGACAATGCCAAAGAATGTTCAAACTACCACACTATTCACATGCTACTCATTTCACATGCTAGAAAAGTAATGCTCAAAATTCTCCAAGCTAAGTTTTAACAACATATGAACTGACCATAGAGAAATCAAGAGAATTCCAGAAAAATTTCTGCTTCATTGATTACAGTCAAGTCTTTGACTACATGGATGACAACAAACTGGAAAATTCTTCAAGAGATGGGAATACCAGACCACCTTACCTGCCTCTTGAGAAATCCGTATCAGGTCAAGAAGCAACAGTTAGAACCAGACACGGAACAATGGATTGGTTACAAATTGGGAAAGGAGTACATCAAGTCTGTATATTCTCACCCTGCTTATTTAACTTATATGCAGTGTACATCATGAGAAATTTAGGGCTGGATGAAGCACAAGCTGAAATCAAGATTGCCGGGAGAAATTTCAATAATCTCAGATATGCAGATGATACCACCCTTATGGCAGATAGTGAAGAGGAACTAAAGAGCCTGTTGATGAAAGTGAAAGAGGAGAGTGAAAAAGTTAGCTTAAAACTCAACATTCAGATAACTAAGATTATGGCATTTGGTCCCATCGCTTCATGGCAAATAGATGGGGAACAATGGAAACAGTGAGAGATTGGGCTCCAAAATCACTGCAGATGGTGACTGCAGCCATGAAATTAAAAGACACTTGCTCCTTGGAAGAAAAGCTATGACCAACCTAGACAGCATATTAAAAAGCAGAGACATTATTTTGCCGACAAAGGTCAATCTAGTCAAAGCTATGATTTTTCCAGTGGTTGTGTGAGTATTGGACCATAAAGAAGGTAGAATGCCAAAGAACTGATGCATTTGAACTGCGGTGTTGGAGAAGACTCTGCGCATCCCTTGGACTGCAAGGAGTTCAAACCAGTCCATCCTAAAGGAAATCAGTCGTGAGTATTCATTGGAAGGACAGATGCTGAAGCTGAAGCTCCAATACTTCAGCCACCTGATGCAAAGTGAGTTGATGATGGACAGGGAAGTCTGCATGCTGCAGTCCATGTGGTCCTAAAGAGTCGGACACGACTGAGTGACTGAACTGAACTGATGCGAACAGCCAACTGATTGGAAAAGACCCTGATGCTGGGAAAGACTAAAGGAAGGAGGAGAAAAGGATGACAGAGAACAAGATGGATGCCTGGTATCAGTGACTCAATGCACATGAGTTTGAGCAAGCTCTAGGAGGTGGCGATGGATAGGTAAGCCTGGCGTGCTGCAGTCCATGGGATTGCAGAGTCGGACACGACTGAGTGACTGAACAACAACAAACCCATGAAGCTTTCTAAATCCACACAGGTCTCTGTATTAACTATAACATTTAAAAAAATAATTTTAGTAACTTTTTAAAATAAATACCTGTATGTTATACCAGTCATAACATATAATCTGTATGACTATTGATGGATTACAAAATCTCTGAGTCACAGTTCCTCTTTAAAAAGTAGAAAAAAATCTAAATTTTTAAGATTTAAATAGGACCATTCCATAAACAACTATGTGTGAACTTAATACAAATAACAAGCTATAATAGACACTAGGTATACAGTAGTGAACGAACCTATTTATCACAGAGCTATAATGAAGAAGGTCAAAAACCACATAATTACAACTTTTGATAAGCTCTATCCTGGACACCGATGGCTACAGCTTTGCATCTTCAACATGTGTTTCCTTTCACCTTTCTATTTATGGAATTTTGTATTTTTAAAGTCAATCTGTCCCAAGGAATTATTATAAATTGATCCCTCTGCCTATCTATGGCACAAGTAAACAATCACAAAATCCATCTCTAGTCAATGAGATGACCTTGTTCCCTGTTCACAGTGATGGGAATCTGAGATGAGGCATGTTCATTGCACTAAGAACACAGCCGTGATGATAATATGAGAACAGAATTGCTTTGGGCCACTTTGTCAAAATTAGGGGAAAGTCTGGCTAAGAATGAAGCCGAAAGAGAAAAGTAGAGTTGAGATACAAAGACAGTGAGAAGGTGTCCTAATGGCATGGTCTCACCCCCCCAGATCTATGTATGTTTAACACCTTGAACATTCCTGGACTTCCCATTTTTGTGAGCAAACATAGTCCCTTAGTTTAAGCTAGTTTCAGATTAGGTTTCAATCATCTACAACCAAACAGGCTATAATTATAGGTACAGAGGACAATAGCAGAGTAAAATGAGGAAACATAGTGCTTCAAGCAGAGAAAATATCATGAAGATTCTCTACGAGATAAAAAAATATGTCAGTGTATTTGTGGAACTATGAACATAATAATACTATTACTGTCACCATAACTATAACTTTTATAGCTTCTAGGTCTTGATTAGAGGCCCTAAGAATGATACCCCTATCAAGATAGTGGCTTCTGCCAGACTATCTTTTCATCTGAAGCCTGTATTTTATTTAGTCTACTGGGCTATCAAATAGAAGGATTTTTTTTTTCCTAAATGCAGGTGTTATATAAACAGAAAGGTAGCAGAGAGAAATACTTAGATTTGGGAAAGCAGATAAGTGGGAAGCCTTGGTAAGCCACTAGGCTGAGGACCTTAGGAAATCCAAGAATAGCGTAGCAAAAAGGAGTTTCATGACATACCTGATACGAACACTGGAAAGGAAACTAGGTATTTAAGGATTCCCCAGTTTTGCCTAAGGCTAGCCCTGGCTACATAATTCATCATATCCTTTAAATGAAATTAGGTGATTTGAAATAGTGCTTTCCACTAGTATTAATTTGAAAGACTTGGTTTTTGAGAAGGATAAATATAGCAATTTTGAAATCTGCCTTCACTTGTTTATTCTGATTGTTTTAAGTAAGTAGTTAAAAGACAGTGTAGTTAAAAGACATGGTATTCTTTCTAAGTACTCTTGAATTCCTAAAATCTGATAATTGGAGTAACTTTGGATAACTGAAAGTTACTTTGACTAACAGAAGCTACACTCAGCAAAATAGAAAGGTTTCAGCAGAAATGCTCTGAGTTAGTAGATTTCAGAGAGAGAATGTATAATTACCAATATTCTTTACAGTTTATTTATTGCCGTATCTCAAGATCCTGACTCAGTCATGCTTACACAAGCAGACTTTCCCTTACTGTCTCTTTGTGTATCTATGGTGACTATTAATATAGTACCTGAGTGAGATTGTTTAAATCAAAGGGAGTTTTTGCCTGAAGGAGGGCAGCAGAATTGGGCCCAATGGGAGTTCTGAGTATGTGAGGGCAGAATTTAGTCTACTGGAAGGGCAGTTACTAGCTAGGGATTTAACTACTGCAGCAAGGTTTTAAGGAAGAAAGTAAGTGACAATATAATAGGGGCTTTCTTGTTCTCTCACTTTCCCTAAGTAGAGTTATTTTGATAAAACAAAAAACAAAAAACTTAATTGGACAGACTAACTCTAAATTATGGCATCTTGAATTTAGAATTTCAATCACTGAGTCTTGAATAACACTCAGATTCTCTGTCAAACGGATTTGATAGAAGAGTTAATGGAGAATATTTAACCTGTCAGCCTTAACAAAAATCTGTATAAAAATATGAGATAAATATCTCCCTATCTGGCATATATCCAAATCCTTAACTATAAAAATCCCATATGAAAATAATTAATCTAAATGTCAGATATATCTTTAAAAGAAAATAATTCAGATAAAGTAGCAGTCATTTTTAGATTAGAAAAAAATGACAGACACCTATTTTTACTGCATGGTAAAGGCATCTGTTTCAGATTTTTAATCACTCTATTTGCATTTTTAAAGGCACAAGTCATATGTATGCATATGCATTCTTGCATAAATACAAGTTTGTACATATATTATTTTTCTAGAGGCAGAGGAGAAAGAAAGTTCATTCTGACACCCACACATAACCATGTTCCCTTCCCCTTTCACCCCCAACACCCTCCAGTCACCACTCTAAGTCTGCCTAGTACCTTCCCTGCTACCCTTATATATCCATGTATACACACATGCACATAATAACGCAAGTGCTGTTTGATATGAGTGTGGTAGTCTTTATCATGAGAAATTTTTAAGTGTGAAACATGTTTTAATTCATATACTTCAATGGGAACAGATCATAGAAATCACCTCTATTGTCTAATAGCCATGCACTCAATAGGCCAACAAATTCAGAAAGCTCAAAAATGGCCACAGGACTGGAAAAGGTCAGTTTTTATTCCAATCCCAAGGAAAGGCAATGACAAAGAATTCTCAAATGATCGCACAATTGCACTCATCTCACATGCTTGCAAAGTAATGCTCAAAATTCTCCAAGCGAGGCTTCAACAGTACATGAACTGAGAACTTCCATAAGTTTAATCTGGATTTAGAAAAGGGAGAGAAACCAGAGATCAAATTACCACCATGCATTGGATCATAGAAAAAGCAAGAGAGTTCCACAAAAACATCTACTTCTGCTTTACAGACTACCCCAAAGCCTTTGACTCTGTAGATCACAACAAAATGTGGAAAATTCTTAAAGAGATGGGAATACCAGAACACCTTACCTACCTCCTAAGAAATCTGTATGCAGGTCAAGAAGCAACAATTGGAACTAGACATGGAACAAAAGACTGGTTCCAAATTGGGAAAGGAGTTTTATCAAGGCTGTATGTTGTCACCTTGCTTAGTTAACTTACATGCAGAGTATATTAAGAAAAACGCCAGGCTGGATGAAGCACAAGCTGGAATCAAGATTGCCAGAAGAAATGTGAATAACCTCAGATATGCAGATGACACCACCCTTAAAGCAGATAGTAAAGGGGAACTAAGAGCCTCTTGATGGAAGTGAAAGAGGAGAGTGAAAAAGTTGGCTTGAAACACAACATTCAGAAAACGAAGATCATGGCATTGGTCTCATAACTTTATGGCAAATAGATGGAAACAATGGAAACGGTGAGAGAGTTTATTTTTGGGGACTCCAAAATTACTGCAGATGGTGAGTGCAGCCATGAAATTAAAACACATTTGCTCCTTGGGAGAAAAGCTATGACCAACCTACACAGCATATTAAAAAGCAGAGACATTACTTTGCCAACAAAGGTCTTTCTAGTCAAAGCTGTGTTTTTTCCAGTAGTTACATATGGATGTGAGAGTTCAGTTCAGTTCAGTTCAGTTCAGTCACTCAGTTGTGTCAGACTCTTTGCGACCCCATGAACTGCAGCATGCCAGGCCTCCCTGTCCATCACCAACTCCTGGAATTTACCCAAACTCATATTCATTGAGTTGGTGATGCCATCTAACCATCTCATCCTCTTGTCATCCCCTTTTCCTCCTACCTTCAATCTTTCCCAATATCAGGGTCTTTTCAAATGAGTAAGCTCTTTGCATCAGGTGGCCAAAATATTGGAGTTTCAGCTTCAACATCAGTCCTTCCAGTGAACACCCAGGACTGGTCTCCTTTAGGATGGACTGGTTGGATCTCCTTGCAGTCCAAGGGACTCTCAAGAGTCTTCTTCAAACACCACAGTTCAAAAGCATCAATTCTTCGGTGCTCAGCTTTCTTTATAGTCCAACTCTCACATCCATACATGACTACTGGAAAAACCATAGCCTGGACTAGATGGACCTTTGTTGGCAAAGTAATGTCTCTGCTTTTGAATATGCTATCTAGGTTGGTCATAACTTTCCTTCCAAGGAGTATGTGTCTTTTAATTTCACGGGGCTGCAATCACCATCTGCAGTGATTTTGGAGCTCAAACAAATAAAGTCAGCCACTGTTTCCACTGTTCCCCCATCTGTTTGCCATGAAGTGTTGGGACTGGATGCCATAATCTTCGTTTTCTGAATGTTGAGCTTTAAGCAAACTTTTTCACTCTCCTCTTTCACTTTCATCAAGAGGCTCTTTGTTCTTCTTCACTTTCTGTCATAAGGGTGGTGACATCTGCATATCTGAGGTTATTGATATTTCTCCCGGCAATCTTGATTCCAGCTTGTGCTTCATCCAGTCCAGCGAGAATTAGACTATAGAGAAAGCTGAGCACCGAAAAATTGATTCTTTTGAACTGTGGTGTTGTAGAAAACCCTTGAGAGTCCCTTGGACTGCAAGAAGATCCAACCAGTCCATCCTAAAGAAAATCAGCCCTGAATATTCGTTTTAAGGACTGATGCTGAAGCTGAAACTCCAATACTTTGGCCACCTGATATGAGGAACTGAGTCATTGTAAAAGACGCTGATGCTGGGAAAGATTGAAGGCAGGAGGATAAGGGGACAACAGAGGATGAGATGGTTGGATGGCATCACCGATTCAATGGACACTGAGTCTGAGCAAGCTTCAGGAGTTGGTGAGGACAGTGAAGCCTGGCATACTGTAGTTCACGGCTCACAAAGAATTGGACATGACTTAGTGAAGGAACTGAACTGCTGGATTTTGTGCTCCATATAAGAGAGATTCCTTGGGACACATGACTAATTAGTAGAGGACTTTCAATGAGGCAAGATTTCTTACTTCCAGTGAGATGCTTTCTTCATGAAAGTTGCCAGCTGTCAACAATCACATATCATGTGCTGTGCTATCTTTTCCTGTGTGTGTGTGTGTATTATATGTCTGTGTTTATGTTATTTATGAGGAATGGAAGCTTATTACATAATGTGCTAACAAAGCTGACAAAGAGAAAGTATCAGTAACGTTCTTTTGGTTATAGAATAACATTCTATGTTATTCTTTTGGACAAATATTCAACATGTACCACATAGTAGGCATTATGCTAGGTAGTATAAACATAAAGCACAAATAACAAAAAACTCTTATTATGGTGCTTAGTCTAACTGAACAAGACTAAAAAACACAACCACAATGAATGTGTTTGTTTGAGTTTGTAAAAATGATTATTCAAGTTGAAAGTTATAAGAGACCCCAGAGAAAAAGCAACTGTTTCCACACCTTTGGATGTTTTCTATGACTACTTCTTCCAAATATTACATCTACCAACTTGCACTGTCTTATAAAGCAGAAGATTTATTATGGGAAAGCAATCTCTGCTTCAGCCATTTAGATGTGAGTAGCAGTCATAATACTCTTATCAGCCCAAGCATATTTAAGATTAAAATGACTTTTACACAGCCCATGGCAACATGTCCTGTAGATGGTAACAATTAATTAAAGAGAACATAGAGGTACAGATGATTCTAAGGAACATTTCTGAGTACAATTCATAGTCCTGTATATATTTTAATCAGTTCTAGTGTAATCTTATCATGTGTTTTTAAAAGGCTTTACACTGATTTTTATTTTCATGGAAAGTGGGAACAACTGTGTTAAAATTAAGTTAATTTCATCGATAGTGGTAAATCAGGTCCTTTTATGAAAGGATAAAATGTGCTTTAAATGTGTGATTGAATCACAGGTGCCATTTAGCTTATTCTTTCAAACATTAACTCAGGATATATATATTTATCTATCTATCTATATATATATATATAGGTAACTGATCTTAAAAGGTCAGTTTTAGGTAACTGATCTTAAAAGGTCAGTTTTCATCCCAGTCCCAAAGGAAGGCAATGCCAAAGAATGTTTAAAATACCACACACTTGCACTCATTTCACACTTTAGCAAAGTAAGCTCAAAATTCTCCAATCCAGGCTTCAACAATACATGAACAGAAAACTCCCAGATTTTCAAGGACTTAGAAAAGGCAGAGGAACCAGAGATCCAATTGCCAACCTCCGCTGAATCAAAGAAAAACAAGCGAATTCCAGAAAAACATCTACTTCTGCTTCATTGACTATGCTAAAGACTCTGACTGCATAGATCACAACAAACTATGAAAAATTCTTAAAGAGATGAGAATAACAGATCACCTTCCCTGCCTCCTGAGAAATCTGTATGCAGGTCAGGAAACAATTAGAACTGGACACAGAACAACAGACTTTCTCACCCTGCTTATTTAAATTATATGCAGAGTACATCATGCAAAATGCTAGGCTGGATGAAGCACAAGCTGGAATCAAGACTGCCAGGAGAAATATCAATAACCTCAGATATGCAGGTGACACCACTCTTATGGCTGAAAGCATAGAGGAACTACAGAGCTTCTTGATGAAAGTGAAAGCTGACTTAAAACTGAACATTCAAAAAAATAAAGATCGTGATATCTGGTTCCATTACTTTATGGCAAATACATGTGGAAACAATGGAAACAGTGACAGACTATTTTCTTGGGCTCCAAAATTATGGCAGATGGTGATTGTAGCCATGATATTAAAAGACGCTTGCTCCTTGGAAGAAAAACTATGACAAATCTAGACAGTGTATTAAAAACAGAGACATTACTTTACCAACAAAGGTCCATCTAGTCAAAGCTATGGTTTTTCCAGTAGCCATGTATGGATGTGAGATTTGTGCCATAAAGAAATCTGAGTTCCAAAGAATTGATGCTTTCGAACTATGGTGTTGGAGAAAACTCTTGAGAGTCCCTTGAACTGCAAGGAAATCTAATCAGTCAATCCTAAAGGAAATCAGTCCTGAATTTTCATTGGAAGGACTGAGGCTGAAGCTGAAACTCCAATACTTTGGCCACTTGATGTGAAGAATCGACTCATTTGAAAAGACCCTGATGCTGGTAAATGTTGAAGGCAGGAGTATAAGGGGATGACAGAAGATGAGATGGTTTGATGGCATTATCGATTCAATGGACATGAGTTTGAGCAAGGTCCAGGAGATGGTGATAGACAAGGAATCCTGGTGTGCTGCAGTCCATAGCATTGCAAGGTGAGATATGACTGAGTGACTGAACACAACCATCTATATGTATACAAAAGTATATACATATAAACACATACATACATACACCTATATCTTTTATTCTTTTATGTGGTGTTCAAATAATTAGTTAGATATAATAAGAAGCATTCAGAAAACTAAGGTCATGGCATTTGGTCCCATCACTTCATGGCAAATAGATGGGGAAACAGTGGCTGACTTTATTTTTCTGGGCTCCCAAATCACTGCAGATGGTGATTGCAGCCATGAAATTAAAAGACACTTACTCCTTGGAAAGAAAGTTATGACCAACCTAGACAACATATTAAAAAGCAGGGACATTACTTTGCCAACAAAGGTCCATCTAGTCCAGGCTATGGTTTTTCCAGTAGTCATGTATGGATGTGAGAGTTGGACTATAAAGAAAGCAGAGTGCCAAAGAATTAATGCTTTGGAACTGTGGTGTTGGAGAAGACTCTGACTCTTGAGAGTCCCTTGGACTGCAAGGAGATCCAACCATCCTAAAGGAGATTAGTACTGGTTGTTCATTGGAAGGACTGGTGCTGAAGCTGAAATAGAGCCACCTGATGCGAAGAGCTGACTCATTTGAAAAGACCCTGATGCTGGGAAAGATTGAGGGCAGGAGGAGAAGGGGATGACAGAGGATGAGATGGTTGGATGGCATCACCAACTCAATGGACATGGGTTTGGGTAGACTCCGGGAGTTGGTGATGGACAGGGAGGCCTGGCATGCTGCAGTTCATGGGGTCACAAAAAGACAAAACTGAGTGACTGAACTGAATTGATGCCCAGACACAAAGCAAATGGTCAAAAATCACCATTTGATCAACATTACATATGTGTGTGTGTTTTTGCTCTGGGTTACAAAGTCAGAAAACTAAGATCATGGCATCTAGTTCCATCACTTCATGGCAAATAGATGGGGAAACAGTAGAAACAGTGAGAGATTTTATTTTGGGGGCTCCAAAATCACTGCAGATGATGATTGTAGGCATGAAATTAAAAGACGCTTGCTCCTTGGAAGAAAAGCTATGACCAACCTAGACAGCCTATTAAAAAGCAGAGACGTTACTTTGCCAACAAAGGTCCGTCTAGTCAAAGCTATGGCTTTTCCAGTAGTCATGTATGGATGTGAGATTTGGACCATAAAGAAATCTGAGCACCGAAGAACTAATGCTTTTGAATGTGGTGTTGAAGAAGACTCTTGAGAGTCCCTTGCACTGCAAGGAGATTCAACCAGTACATTCTAAAGGAAATTAGTCCTGAATATTGATTGGGAGGACTGATGCTGAAGCTGAAACTCCAATACTTTGGCCACCTTATGCAAAGAGCTGACTCGTGGAAAAGACCCTGATGCTGGGAAAGACTGAAGGCAGGAGTAGGGGACAGCCTGAGATGGATGGCACCACCAACTCAATGGACCTGAGTTTGGGTAAACTCTGGGAGTTGGTGATGGATGAGGAGGCCTGGTGTGCTGCAGTCCATGGGGTCACAAAGATTCAGACATGACTGAGCGACTGAACTGACTGAATTAACAAATCTGAATATTTTAACTTAAAATATATTTAACTATAACTTACATCAAATACTTAGTCAAATAGAGAAATCAGGTTTTAAAGACTGTATAGCCAGTGTCTAATAAGCATTCTCCTCATAACAACAAAAAAAACTTTCAGAGTATTTAACTACTTTTCAAAAATATTTTATCAGGTTCCTTCAGAACAACTGTAGTAAAGGGAAAGTGGCAGAGAATGATACTTTGCATTTTGTCTGCGGGCTAATATTAACAAGAGAACACAATTTTTAGGCAGAAAACTAAAAGTACACTAAAGGGTATAAAATATATCTCATTTTTCTCCAGCCTAAAACACATTCAGAGGATTATGTTTTTAGCAGTAAACTGTTTTATTCTCTCCATCAGTCTCTCATATCATTCATAATGTTAAGCCTTACCATTATAGCTATTAATTACCTAAAAATACATATATACATATATATGTATAAATTTCTTTCAACCTGTAACATATAATACATGTTATCTGTTGGTATTATACCCAGTCTCTTTCTCAAAAACTGTAACTTTTAAATTTCTCAGAAACATCTACTTTTATAATTATACATATGGGTTATATTGAAACTGTACTTATAATATCTTTTTAATTTCTTTAAAAATATGTCTTTAAATTCAAAAATAGCTCATATTGTCTAGAAGCCTTAGAACTGTCTTCAAGTTAGCAAAATGTTGAAATGTAAGAATTAAATATAGTAGAATAAACCACATTTTTAAACCATATATAAATAGAACTATAATACAGTTCTATTTACCTACTCTAAACAGCTTCAAAAGTCAGGTCAGGAAAATGAATGACTGTAGGGAGCTTGATAGAGTGTAAACATTTGGATGCATAAATCTCATTCAGGTTCATATCCATATACCCCGAGGGCAAAGCCAGGCATGAAGCCTTCGCATGTTTCCTACTGGACTGGGTCATACGTGGCGATATTTGCTGTATGGTCTTGTGATGAGGCAGCGTGGGGAGAACCAGCTGGCCAAGGCTAATGCACCATCTGGGCTGAAAAAATATTGCCAATTCCATTGGCAGAGGGGAAACAGTGAGTTTGTAATCGAGCTATAAATCATAAGCAGGTCTTGCAAGTTGTCAATTAAAACTCTGATATATTGATGTCCTCAATGCATGGGTGACTTCTTGCTTTTTAAATATCACTATTTACATAATAAAACCCCTTTAAATATCAATCTTTACCTAATACAAATTACTCAAAGCACCCGTAAGAAACAAATCAGCACATTAAGAAATGTGACTTAGAGGAAAATAAAAAAAAGAAGATAAATCCGTTGATCACAGCTGTGGCAGCATTCCTGAGTATCCAGATGATAATATTTTAACTTTAAATTTAAAGCTTAAATTGCGATAATTTTCACTGACTGTATTATATTTATGCATTTCTCTGTCTCAAAAGAGAAGAAAATCATTATATTAGCACCCATTTATTCATACACACACACACACACATACACAAATTATTATTTGACACAACTTTAGGAATTAGTGAAAAGATCACAGTTTTGTGCAAAGTGTCTGTGAATCATAGAGAGGCTGCAGTGATATGGGAAGGGTTAACAATAATATAAAGTAACTAGGATATAGTAGCCATCCAATAATGACAACTGCATTATGTGATGTAGGGAAAGGATACATTTGCACAGTCTCTATTTAAATATTTTTGTTACTTTTTAATCAGAGTAAATGTATGAATTATAGTCAAAAAACAGAGAACATAAAATTCAAAATTAGCCCTGAAATTTTTGCCAGGCATTCATCAAATTCATCACTAAACTCCTCGCAGTCAACTCAATTTTGTTGTGGTTCAGCAGCTAAGTCATGCCCAACACTTTGCAACCACATGGACTGCTGCACACCAGGCTTCCCTGTCCTCCACTCCTGGCATTTACTCAAGTTCGTGTTCACTGATGCGGTGATGCTATCTAACCATCTCATCCTCTGCCACCCTCCTCTCCTTAAAGGTTTTATTATTTTATTTTTTGAGGTTGTCTCAATTAGATGACCCTAGGATTGATCAAGCTCTGTTGCCAGTCTATAAAAACTTCTGCGATAATCACCAGACAAGACAACTCAAACAATATGTGAACAGCTCTATATTAGGTACTTTGAGTGAATGTGAGTGAGCGAAAGTTGTTCAGTTGTGTCCAACTCTTTGCGACTCCATGGACTATATAATCCATGCAGTTCTCCAGGGGAATCTTCCCAACCCAGGGATTGAACCGAGGCCTCTCGCATTGCAGGCGGATTCTTCACCAGCTGAGCCACCAGGAGCTAATCTATAATGATATATTAGCAACTACAGGGATCACCCTGATGATCAGAACTGAAACTATGGTTATATTTGATCAAGGTTGAAGTATTAGAGATGGCTGGACAAATATGACCAGCTTTTCAGCTTTCTATCAATTTCTACTCATCAATATATATTCCTGAGACAAAATAGGATAATTATAAAATGAAACAAAAAAATCTAGTCAAGTGTAAAACAAAGAACTGATGCTTTCCAATAAGAGAATCCCATCTGCTTCTAATTCAGAAAAAGGCATTGCTCTATTGAACCTGAAACGCTATATATAACAGTTTTTCAGTAATGTGCATAAATATTTAAAATCAGATGCTAGAACTGAGAGAAGTGTCAAAATAAATGCATTCAAAGAAATGAAATTAAATTAGTATATCTTCTTCAGCCTCTATTCTCTCTGTTTCTGTCCTAGGTGGCCTATACCCTCACCATCTACCTTCAACCCATTTTCCGCCCTACTCTGTACCTCAGAAGGCTGAGACTGCCTCTCATTTGCCAACTGGCTTCCATCTGTATGTGAACAACCTGAGAAAACCTTCAGGAGTTTGGAGAGCAAGAGGACAGAGACTTCCCACTATTCACTAGGACTGGGACCAGGGTGAGGCAAGCAAGCAGCCCAAAGTGTGCAATTTAAGAAGGAACTCACTCTCAGGTACTAGCCACATTTAGTCATGCCATTTTTGTACCAAGTCTGCCTCCCTCAACAAGTATAACTCCCTCAAAATACAGTCTCGTGGTGATTCCAGCTCTCACTGGACTCCCATAGCACTGGGCAGCATAAAGGTGATAATAACTCTAATGTTGCTAATCTTTATCTCGTCATCCCTTATTGTATTCTCGCTGGCTCACACCTGTTGTTAAATTCTCTTTCCTGCAGTGGCTCTGATAAAATGTCATTTCAGAGTTTAAATTTGGCCTACAAGTATGCTGTTATGCACATTTGAGTATTCACAATTTGGGACTACTATCGTTTCTTGAATAAACTAATATTTTTAAGGTCACTATTTATATAGAAGAAGTGGCCTTAAAATTAATTGGCAGCAGTATATAATCCACTTTTCATTACTGAATAAATTTATTTGGTTTCATTTATTTTTTTTTAATTTTTTAATTTTTTTTATTTTTTAAATTTTAAAATCTTTAATTCTTACATGCGTTCCCAAACATGAAACCCCCTCCCACCTCCCTCCCCACAACATCTCTCTGGGTTTTGGTTTCATTTAAAATTAACATCTATATGATATATATGAGATCAAAAATCATTTTATTGAAACAAAAATCAATCTGTTGTTGAATGTGATTTCTCACTTCTTCATCCCTACCTGAAATGACATTTTTAAACATTAATGAAACCTTTGTGATCAAAACAAATCAATTCTATTGAAGTGTGATACTATTTTGCTTGTTTCTTAGAAGCTAAAAATTTATAATTCATTTTGTCACAAATGTTATAAAATTAAAATGCTTGTATTAAGTAATGACATATATAAAGCTGATAACTTCATTTTGTAAAAGGCAAAACTGAATACAATAGATGTAAAATAGATTTGAAATATATAACAATTAAGAGACAACTTATCACCAGGTATTTATAAATACCCATTTACTTACACAGCTTTTTGATAAATGTGTTCAATACTGTAATATCTCAAATAAAGTGAGGAATGTTTCCCCAAAAACTTGAAAGATGATGATAGAAAGGTATATATAATGTGCACTCAGGCATAATTTTAAACTAACTGTATATATATATATATAAGAATATATATTTACATATAATGGTCATTAGAAATGATTGTTTATTTTAAAGATATTTGTGACCAAACATCCTTAAAACACTATATAAAAACATATCAATGTAAATTAAATGCGAAAATATTTGATTTTGAAATAGTTTCAGACCATTCATACACACACACACACACAAAACAAAATAGCAAGTAAATAAAAATATATCCTTATATGAAGACAGAAAAATAGTGCTGAAATATGGGTTTTAATTAGATGTTCACTTGAAATGTAAATGATTGGGGGAAATGTATCATTATTTTACTGCAATTCATTCTCACTAACAGCTTTTTAAAAGGAGTATCTTTTGGGAATTGAATATTTCATAAAGAATGTAATTAAAAGACAATTTGGTCCGGCTCCCTGAATCCAGATATAGTTCGGAATTTTTGGCCTCTCTAGTCAAGACTCTGTCAATTCTATTGATGTTCACTCCTTTTGCGCTTCAAAATCATATTCCACATTACATGGTGAAAGAGATCAGTTTCTATATAGAGCAAAATACCTTACATAGTTCTCACTTCATGGATACATACAATCACAACTTCACATATCTTTCTGTGTATCTAATTTAGAAGATAAAAATTGAAAATTTGCTATACTCCACCTTTCCTGTCAGAAATTAGAAACCCAAATTTTATATTATCTGTGATAAAATAGGTTGTTTTTTTTTTTTTTTGTGGGAAGAGAAACTTAGGAGTAGTTTTCCTTACTGGATAGTACATATCTTTTAAGAAACCATCATATCTAGTACTTCAGCCCCTGCCAAGTCTACAAGGTCCTTTAAAGAAACTCCGTATAGGTAAAATAAGAGTTCTTCTTTCCTGTTTACACTGGGCAACTTGCTCCCTCCTGTATCTAGGACTCTACCATCCTTAATCTTGCTTATGATTCTTACCAAAAACTTTCAATATGAAAGTTACTAAAACCTTCAATAAAAGAATCAAAGAATATGCTCTTTTGCACAGTTGCCTACACAACAAACAGCACAGTCAAACACATAGCAAAATGATGTTTCTGTTGAGATGGAAATTAGGTGAATGAAGAGCATCTAACGGACATAGGAAATGTCAGATCAACCAATGTTTATCGAAGTTTCAGAAACTGGAATGCCAGGTCCTAAATCATTGCTTTTAAAGAGTAGATGCCATTTATTCATTCTAGAAATTACATATATTGGTCTTTATTCAATCTGTAGCAACTTCCTCTTTCAACGTGAAATGCTTCTCTCTACATGATAATAAAAATTATCTCAATAACAGGTCACATTTATTGTGAGCTCAGTTTTCCAAGTGCAAACCACAGGGTTAAAGGCTTACAGAGATTAAATCAGGTAATCGTCATAACAATCTGTGAGGTAGCTATTACAATTATTCACCCCAGTTTACAAATCTAGGAAGTAACACAAAATTAACACTTCTGAGGTCATACATACCCAATAATAAGCAAATATAGTCATAGCTATGGTTTTTTCCGTAGTCATGTACAGATGTGAGAGTTGCACTATAAAGAAGGGTGAGAACCGAAGAACTGATGCTTTTGAATTGCGGTGCTGTAGAAAACACTTGAGAGTCCCTTGGACAGTTAAGTGATTAAACCTATCTATCCTAAAGGAAATTGACCCTGACTATATTTCTGCTTTATTGACTATGCCAAAGCCTTTGACTGTGTGGATAACAATAAACTGTGGAAAATTCTGAGAAGGATGGGAATACCAGACCACCTGACCTGCCTCTTGAGAAATCTGTATGCAGGTCAGGAAGCAACAGTTAGAACTGGACATGGAACAACAGGCTGGTTCCAAATAGGAAAAGGAGTAAGTCAAGGCTGTATATTGTTACCCTGCTTATTTAACTTCTATTCAGAGTACATCATGAGAAAACGCTGGACTGGAAGAAACACAAGCTGGAATCAAGATTGCCGGGAGAAATATCAATCACCTCAGATATGCAGATGACACCATCCTTATGGCAGAAAGTGAAGAGGAACTAAAAAGCCTCTTGATGAAAGTGAAAGAGGAAAGTGAAAAAGTTGGCTTAAAGCTCAACATTCAGAAAATGAAGATTATGGCATCTGGTCCCATCACCTCATGGGAAATAGATGGGGAAACAGTGGAAACAGAGTCAGACTTTATTTTTCTGGGCTCCAAAATCACTGTAGATGGTGATTGCAACCATGAAATTAAAAGACGCTTATTCCTTGGAAGAAAACTTATGACCAAGCTAGATAGTATATTCAAAAGCAGAGACATTACTTTGCCGATTAAGGTCCATCTAGTCAAGGCTATGGTTTTTCCAGTAGTCATGTATGGATGTGAGAGTTGGACTATGAAGAAGGCTGAGCGCCAAAGAATTGATGCTTTTGAACTGCGGTGTTGGAGAAGACTCTTGAGAGTCCCTTGGACTGCAAGGAGATCCAACCAGTCCATTCTGAAGGAGATCAACCCTGGGATTTCTTTGGAAGGAATGATGCTAAAGCTGAAGCTCCAGTACTTTGGCCACCTCATGCGAAGAGTTGACTCATTGGAAAAGATTCTGATGCTGGGAGGGATTGGGGGCAGGAGGAGAAGGGGACGACAGAGGATGAGATGGCTGGATGGCATCACTGACTCGATGGACGTGAGTCTGAGTGAACTCCGGGAGTTGGTGATGGACAGGGAGGCCTGGTGTGCCGCGATTCATGGGGTCGCAAAGAGTCGGATACGACTAAGTGACTGAACTGACTGACTGATTCACTGGAATGACTTATGTTGAAACTGAAGCTCTAGTCCTTTGGCCATCTAAATGCAAAGAGCCAATTCACTGGGAAAGACCCTGATGCTGGGAAAGATCGTAGGCAGAAGGAGAAGGGGACAACAGAGGATGAGATGGTTGGATGGCATCACTGATTCAATGGACAGTAGTTGGAACAAACTCAGGGAGATAGTTAAAGACAGGGAAGCCTGGCATGTTGCATTCCATAGGGTCGCAAAGAGTAGGACATAACTTAGCCATTGAACAAAAACAATGATTGGCATTAATGCTAGACAATATTTGAGAATACAATGCATATCTTCTCAAAGTTAGCATACATAATTTATGGGAAAAGTCTAGGTTGTTTACACAAATATAATATAAAAATATAGTGCCCAATATATTCTTCATTGTTTTAGTAAACACATAATAACGACAGTTTTCCATTGATATTCCGCTGAGGACTGATTGGTTCCAGGAGCTCCCTGATGCATACTAACATCTGCAGAAGCTCAATTCCCTTACATAAAATTGTTTAGTCCAGTGAAAGCAGTCACTTTTCCCATATCTGTGTTTTCAAGTCCAAAGATTCAACCTAGTGCTAATTAGAGTTGAATCCGAAGATGCAGAACCTGAAGATTCAGCAGACCTACTTTATCTATTCTTAAGTCACATATTCTCTCTACTAATATTTACTGAGTCCTAACCATGTGCAAGGAATTGTCCTAGGTGCTATTAAATCTTGCCTAACCTCCCCTGAGATTTTACTTTGAGTCTCATTACTGAACATCTATGTATAATAATGGCAGGGACACAGAGGTAATGATATAGCATTATTTAAAAATAATAGCTCAATAATGTCAGCATGGTGTCACCGTCTTAGGCATCAGGAAAAGCAGCAGGGTCCTGAAAACTCAGATTTCAAGCACTAATGAGCAGTGATAGCCAACAGAACAGTGGTCTGTTGTTTGAAAAGATTGGTGAATCTTTATAATAGTTTTCACAAACTATCTTTCTTTTTCAATTCTGTTTGTTTTATTCACAGTACTGCCACATAGCATGGCAGAAATTTCGTTTGTTTTTAGTTTGACATTTTAACTACCGTGTCCTACATTAGATCAGTCAGAAATAGTCTCCAAATGTGACTTGGAGAAAACAGCATTTTTTTTTCACTAAGGTATAAACTTATAGTCTTATATGCTCATTTTTCTTCCTTTCTTACCCAGATCATTGGAGCAAAAATGGGAAAAGTCATTACATCAGCAAATTAGTTCACCCAAGGAGTGGCCTCAAACCACAGGTTAATTTGAACTGTTCAAATATAATTACTTAAAAAGGAAAGGATTCATTACTTTTGTGGTGTTTGCTGGTTCATTGCACCATTGTAAGAGATTGTCAATAAGCATATTACATCTAACAATCTGCCCTTCTGCTGAACAGGTCTGAGAATATCTACTTGCATATTACGCTTTGTTTCAATTTTTGTGTGTGACCCATATTCACATGCTCTGGGTTTAAACATCTTTAAATACTCTCAATTTCACTTACTAATTACATAAAAGCAATATAAGCAGTCTAATATAAATATACATAGGACACTTTAATAAAATATTTATGTTGTTATATAGTGTCAGCTTGCCTTTTGTTTTTTAACCAGGAGCTTCATGAAACTGGCTGAAAATGATACAAATACATCTGCATTTGTCTTGCAAGAATGCCCATAGCTTTGTTCAAATTTATAAAGTATCTCAGTCCACATACACACACAAAAAAGATGAAGAAGCATTGCTCTAGAAAACCATATTTAATAGTGACTAAAAGCTAAGATATAAACTGAGACAAGAACAGAGGAGTTGGCAGAGTGTGAAGGGAGCCACTCAAACAATTCCAAACTAGGTGCCAGAGTCAAACAATATACATACTACGTTATTTTTAGAGATTCACAAAATATAAGGAAAATACAATTACTGATATTTTTTCAGATGAAACATTATAAATGAACTCGGAGAATCTGGTTTCTAATCTTAGCAATGCTTTTGACTCATAGACAAATATATCTCTCCAATGTGCAAGTATCATTATTTCCGTCTGTTTTATTCAGGCATTAAAAAGATAAATTTTAGAAAAAATGTAGTAACACTTCTGCATGTGCTTAATGTAGATATCTATAAAGCAAAGATTCTTAATTTCTAACATAATTGCTTTGATGTAAGAAGATGGTTGGAGAAACAAAAGAATTTCCTCTCCGATTTTCTTTCTTTAGTTAGGAATATTATTCCATTAAAAATGATTTCCATCAATCATACTAAAAGATTTAGAATCTCTGGCTGGATCCTCACTACCAGATGGTATATTTCAATAAGCTTTTATAATACTTTAAAAGTACTGTAAACTTTTACTTTCCTGATTCCATATCTTGCCCTGTTCTTCCCATAGCTTCCTCTATCACAATCATACTCTGATATCTGAAAATCCTCACATATTATACTACCATCCCTATTTTTTTTTCTTGTGCTTAGATTTTTTTTACCATGTTAAATAAAGGTAAGCTTAAATGTTACACATCATTAGAGGCCATCCCAATCCCCAATGATGTATAATCTGAAAGCTTGGAATGGAATAAAATGAACTGATTAAAGACCAAAGACCAATATACAACATCTAAAGAAACATGATACAGAAATATTTCAAAACTTATTCTACAGAAATTTGTGAGAAATGTAATATATAATATATCTCACAAACTTCTTAGTCTGTACTATATTATGTGTTTCAGAAACGGTTCATTCATAACAATAATATTAAAAAACATTCATATTGACCAGACATCATGCTAGGTATTGGACATACATTGGTAATCATGACAAATTTAGGACTCCTGCTAGTAACATTTATAAAAAAAATCCTTACATACTCATAGATGATAAATATGGATTCAGAGGTTATGTGCCCACAATTCTAAGCATTACCAATTCCACAGACAATAATATTAATGAATCTCCCTGCATAACTTCCCTCAAAACCCCTGATACTACAAGTCATCCTAATTATTTGCTTCTCAAATATGGATACCATGGGCCAGGTGATATTTGAAATATAGGGCAAATACAATTTTGAAATTTGGCAAATAAATTATATCCTATTTGTTTTATATAAACACATGAAATTAAAAATCCACAACTAACCTTTAAAATAAAATATGTCTTAAAGAAAATGTAATGTTCTCAGCAAGAATACTATTTCTCTATCATCTGCCACCAGGGATAAGAGAGGGAAATGGACACATCATGGCATAACTGTACCTTGTAGCTTTTGATAATCCTCTCATTATCACCATTAGTTGAAGAAGCACCTGAATTTGGACAGGGTGATTCCATCATCTGGTAGACATGTGACTTGCGGAAAATCACATATGTTGTGAACCTCAATTTCCCCATTTGTAATAGGAGAAACTTACCACCACTTACTACAAAAAATATAATATATAAATTACCTGGCATAGAGGAAATTAAAGAGCTAACAGCTCTTTTTAACTTTCCCTGGAGTGACTAGATATATACTGACAAGAGGATAATATATTTAACAGAAATATTTAATAATGTATTAGTCTTTAAGTAGATGTAAACTATTGATACAAAACCTTCCCATTTCAGAATCCTTATTTCAGCTCTGTTCAGTACAAACAAATCAAATTTGCAACACAAGAGTTTTTATTCCATAACTACCAAGTGTTTGAATTTATGAGCCAAGAAAAAAGGGTGAATTAGATTCTACTTTATTACCCTATATAATTGCAGTTCAATAAAGGATTACAAAATATGAGTTTCTGGATTTTCTAAGCAATCATCTCTATTTTTATTAGATAAGTTGTATCTCAAAAGTCAAAGAATTTGTGTAATTGAAGAAAGAGATGAATGGCTCTTGTGAATTTCCAAAGGGATAAAACATTATGATCCCCTATAAGACATGGATAAATATTTTAGTTTTGCCAAGGTAATTAGTGGAATTTTTAAAAAGATGGCACTTATTATTATTGTTAAGAAAACAGACATAAGTATGTGAATGCTATTTTATTTCCATGTAAATGAATCATCTTTCCTTCATTGTGAAGCTATTACCTCCATTCATGTACAAAAGCAATTGTATACATTTAGGCTTCAGACAGGAGAGATGGGCAGATTTTCTCCCTATTTCTCCTCTTTGACAAAACACTCCACTTATTTATGTTTGATTGTACCCTCTGCTTGATCATGTAAATATAGTAGTATTTCTTTATCTACAGCTATAAAGACATCTTTTTTTCCCCTTCTAACCAGGCTTCAGTTCACAAATTGGGAGAAACTCTGTCCAACTGAGACTTGATTTTTGTAAATCCTGAAGACAAGCTCTATTTACCTAGCACATATTTAATATTAATTAAGTCCTGGAGGTTGTAAAGGAAACGTCTCGTGGAGATTTTCCTGAATTTTTAATATATCTTAGAATTTCACTTTAAATTTGTGTAGACCTTATAGTTTGCCCACCATTTTTAATCTGCAACAACATTTCCCAATGTATCATTAGTTTTAATGAATTCAAAGCCATTATTAATGATCAGTAACTGAAAATTAAACTGACTAGCTTTAATATAAGGTTGAATGCTTAAAATCAGAGACAGTCTTTGTTAGAAACCATGTTCTTGTTTCAGGAAGCCATGTTTTCCTTGAGACAGCTAGCCTAACAAATACTTAATTTAAAACAGAAGAGCAGAAAAGAAGAAACATTTGTTTAAATAGAAGGAAATCAAGTACACAAAATGATTCTAAAATAGGTAACTTTCCTAATTTCCCAACATAAATAAAAGCAAATATGTTAGCCTCTCCTCTTTTTACAGTTATACTTTGGTCTCTTTGGAAAGTTGATAAGCAATGCCAGAAATGGAGATTTCAGACCATACAGGTACCAGCAGTATTGCTGAACATGATTTGGCTAAAGACACTTCCAACAGAATCAAAATTCAAGGAAGAAATTCAAGAAGCATCTATTTAGTAAGAACTCAAAATATTCAGTTCAGTTTCTCAGTAGTGTCCACTCTTTGCAACCCCATGGACTGCAGGATGCCAGGCTTTCCTGTTCATCACCAACTCCTGAAGCTTCCTCAAACTCATGTCCATTGAATCAGTGATGCCATCCAACCATCACATCTTCTGCCATCCCCTTCTCCTCCTGCCTCCAATCTTGCTTGGCATCAGGGTCTTTTCCAATGAGTCAGTTCTTTGCCTCAGGTGACCAAAGTATTGAAGTTTCAACTTCAGCATCAGTCCTTCCAATGAATATTCAGGACTGATTTCTTTTAGGATTGACAGGTTGGATCTTCTTGCCGTCCAAGGGACTCTCAAGAGTCTTCTCCAACACAACAGTTTAAAAGCATCAATTCTTTAGCACTCAGCTTTCTTTAGAGTCCAACTCTCACATCCATATATGACTACTGGAAAAGCCATAGCTTTGACTAGATGGACCTTTGTTGGCAAAGTAATGTCTGTGCTTTTTAATATGCTGTCTATGTTGGAGAAGGCAATGGCACCCTACTCCAGTACTCTTGCCTGGAGAATCCCATGGACGGAGGCGTGTGGTGGGCTGCAGTTCATGAGGTCGCTACGAGTCAGACACAACTGAACGACTTCACTTACACTTTTCACTTTCAAACAGTGGAGAAGGAAATGGCACCCACTCCAGTATGCTTGCCTGGAGAATCCCATGGATAGAGGAGCCTGGTGGGCTGCCATCTGTGGGGTCGCACAGAGTCGGACGTGACTGAAGCGACTTACCAGCAGCATCAGCATGTTGGTCATAACTTTTCTTCCAAGGAGCAAGCATCTTTTAATTTCATGGCTAAAGTTACCATCTGCAGTAATTTTGGAGCCCCCAAAATAAAATCTCTCATTTTTCCATTCTTTCCCTATCTATCTGTCATGAAGTGATGGGACTGGATGCCATAATCTTAGTTTTCTGAATGTTGAGTTTCAAGCCAACTTTTTCACTCTCCTCTTTCACTTTCAACAAGAGGCTTTTTAGTTCTTTGCTTTCTGCCATAAGGGTGGTTTCATCTCATATCTGAGGTTATTGATATTTTCCCAGAAATCTTGATTCCAGCTTGATTCTCATGAACACTATGAAAATATTCAGTAACAGAAAAATGTGTCAGAAAGTACAAGTAGAGAGAACTAATTTGAAGATGGCAAAAGAATGAAAGATTCCTGAGAATATAAAAATCTCATCAGAAACAGGTAACCTTAAAGAATTTGTTCAAAGAATAAAAGATGTGAAGGCAATCTGGTTGTGACACTTGTCACCCCCTAGATCGCCAGGGTTGATTTGGCTGATCTGGCTGTATAGGCAGGTGTTCCCTTCTTCCCTCACCACTCCATGTGTGTCCCTCTAGAAGCAGTGCACTTGATGGAAGAGGACAACCATCCTGGATAAAGGAGGACCGGTCTTTGGTCAAGAGTAAGCAAGTAGCTCTGCTTCCCTGCAAAAACCTCCAAACAAGCTCTCAAAAAACAAAAGAGAATGAATGAAAAGTCTGTGTAAATTAAACATTAATAGCAGGTAACACTCATTTAACATAGCTAGTAGAATCTGCATATGTGGCATTAACTAAAATCGTAGAATAAAAACAAGAACATGCAAATGGGAAATACACATTTAGGCACCATATAGAAATTCCTTTATGAAAGAATCTGGCCAAGTAGTGCCTAAAACCTGTAGACATTGATGCAATATGGTGTTAATGTCTTGAGAGAGGAATGACAAGAGAACATGAAGCCTACACTTCAAGAGAACTTCCACAGGATAGTTGTTAAAATTATTGTCTGTGATTGAGGAAGGAGAGAATGGCTAACAAATAAAAGCATCATCCTGCTGACTCAGATGGTAAAGAATCTGCCTATAGTGCAGGAGACCCAGGTTCAGTTCCTGCGTGGGGAAGATCTCCTGGAGAAGTGAATGGCAATCCACTCCATTATTCTTGTCTGAAAAATTTCATGGACAGAAGAGGATGGTGGGCTACAGTCCATGGGGTCACAAAGACTGAGCAACTAATACTTTCACTTTAATCTTTAAGAATTTCAATCCTCAACTTAAATGCTAGACAATCAACCCTAAATCTATTCTGTTAAACCCTAAACCATCCTTTGGTGACATACATACCAGCAACTTTCCATTTAGACACACACAGCTCTATTTCTCAGCAATATTTAGCTCAGTGGGGTTTTTACAGTATAGGCAGTCTGCTAGGCCATCTTTCCCAATCTCCATAAAGCTGTCTCTACATTTCTTCTCGTTCCACAAACTTCCATAACACTGTCATTCTTCTCTCTCACATATGTCCTTGACAGTCTCCTTCAATGAAGGAACAGGCCACTAAGTTATAACTCCATTAACTTTGAGTGTCTGTACTCACCTTTCTTTCCCAAGTCACAATGAAAAGGGACCTTTTTTTACAGTTCAAAGTCAATTATTTCTCTGACATGTTTTTAACCCATTCCCTTCCATCCCTTTCAGGATTAAAAATATCTTCCACAGTAAGTTTATCCTCTTATCTCCAAAGTTTTCAAAACTTCTCTAGTTATACATTCTACACCTTTATATCCATATTTCCTCAATAGAAACAACAAAAACAAAACCAATACTCAACCAGTGATCAATACTGGACCCCTGTCAAGGGGACACTCAGTTTCCATTTCCTTCTTCCACAGGCAATCTTAATAGAATAATATATCCGTGCTCTCTGCTGTCCCTCCCCCGCCCTCTCTCATCACTGAAGTTTACCTTGCAAAGGACATCAACTGCCTCCAAAGTCAATCAACTGCCTTCACAATCACTCTCTCTCTTGAATATTTTTTTTATAAAATCCTATAACCCCAATTGTTCTTTCTTGGCCTTCTTCCAGGCAATTTTACAATCTGCCTACCCTGGAAATGTTGAGGTCTCAGAATTCTGTCCTTGAAATTATTTTCCATTCTTCCAGTATATTCTGGCTGATTCCCAGAGTTCCATCAATCCATGAGGTGATGATACTAAAATCTGTATTTTTAGCCTCAACACTTCCTCTAATCTCTAGACATGATTATACAGTATCTCCACCATTTGTTCCAAAGATAACTGGAACTAAATGTCCAAAATTGAATCACTGTTTTTTCTCCTCAAGCCTGCTTCTCCTCCTGTATTTCTTAACTCCATAAATGGCACCATCATCCACTCAGCCTGTAGCTAAAGAACTGGGCATATTCCTCCCTAGGGCTCATTGTCAGCCTCATTTTTCTTTAGAAACTAGGCCAAAGTCTAGTGTCCTGCATTCCTCAGCATTAATAAACCATTTTCAGCTCCTCAAAATGGCCATGTATTTCAAACATTCATAACCTGGACTGTTAATACTGGAAAAGCTCTTCCTGCATTAAATCTATGGACATTTCAGGTCTCATTTTAAGAACTTCCCTGGTGGTGCAGTGGTTAAGAATCTGCCTTCCAATGCTAGGGACCTGGGTTTGATCCCTGGACAGGAAACTTAAATCCCACATGCAGTGGGGCAACTAAGCCTACGCAATTCTCAACTAGAGAGCACATGCACCTCAAGAAGAGAGCTCAAACGCTTCAACCAGATAGCCCATACACTCCAAAGACAGATCCCACACACCACATCTAAGAACCAACACAGCCTAAGATCATTAAAGCTTACAGTGAAAAGAATCATCCCTTGAACTAATGATGCCACAGGAGTAGAGGGGTGAAGCAAAATTCACAAGGACATTTTATACTTTATAAGATTTCCAGATTTACTCCTTAAGAATCTGAGCTCTTCTACTAACTGAAGAAGTTAAGGTTCTTCAGAACATCTTTAGAACAGAAGAAATCACAATAGTTTGTATGTTAAGATCACTAAAGCTTACAGTGAAAAGCAATATGATGAACACTGAGTTTTATGTAATCAGAGAAATATAATCTATAAAAGTTTCAAATTACGTTACTTTATGTCATGTATATGTCAGCATATAATATATGCATGTAAGCATATAATGTATGCATGTAAGCATATATGTATAAAGTATAGATAGATAAATAGAGAGGAAACAAACAGAATGCAAATTTAACATTAAAACATTAATAAGGCACTTAAAATATTTTCTTCATATAAAATTAAAATACATAATCAAATTTATGAATGTCAAATTAACATGTTTAATTATTTTATCATGGCTACTCCATTATTTATTTATTTTGAAATCAGATAAACTGTCAACTAAGGCTTTTTCATTTTGATACACTTGGTAGAACAAACACTACTTCCTAATGTATTACTGGCTTTGGAGAGCCTTTACCAAAAATAATAAAGAAAAACTAATTAGTCTGCTAGAATCCCTATTAACATAAGTTATTTAGAGAATGCTTACTCTGAGCAATATATATTGTCAAATATTTTCTATAAATCATCTTATTTAATACTTTTCATGCTTTTTACCTATTTTGTACCAGTATTCTTCTAGCACTCAATGAGATTTAATTGGCCAAAGTTATAGAGATAAATAAACTCCAGAGTTTTTTCATTCCCTTTATATCACCTAACATATGACTGGCATTACTCTTCACATTCACAATATAACTATGCATCTTCCCTGTCAAAGGAAGCTATAGTGAGGCAAACCTAAGTCAGAAAACAATTACCTTTTAATATTCTGAAGACATTTTCAATATGTTTTACAATACGATAAGCTGACATATAAAATATTATGACTTAATTTGCTTTTATTCATTAAAATATACCCACATTACATAACAACACATGACAAAAATAAATTTTGAATCTAAATATAAACAAAATATAAACAACTTAAAGTGTTTACATAATTATATATTATGTTCCTAATTATATCTCTGAACATCAAGAAAAATATATCTGTTAACCTAGGACAAACACTTAATGAATATGAAAGAGATTTTCAAAAATCAAAATGGTTTTCTGAAATATATATATTTAATTGTCTGTTATTATTTTACTTCAGTTCAGTTCAGTCACTGTTGTGTCTGACTCTTTGCAATCCCATGGACTGCAGCACTCCAGGCTTCCCTATCCATCACCAACCTCCGGAGTTTACTCAAACTCATGTCCATTGAGTCAGTGATGCCATCTAACCATCTCATCCTCTCTCATCCCCTTCTCCTCCTGACTTCAATCTTTCCCAGCATCAGGGTGTTTTTAAATGAGTGAGTTCTTCGCATCAGGTGGCCAAAGTATTGCAGTTTCAGCTTTAGCATCAGTCCTTCCAATGCATACTCAGGACTGATTTCCTTCAGGATGGACTGGTTGGATCTCCTTGTTGTCCAAGGGACTCTCAAGAGTCTTCTCTAATACCAAAGGTCGAAAGTATCAATTCTTTGGTGCTCAGCTTTATTTTGGGGGAGCCCCCCAAAATAAAGTCTGCCACTGTTTCCGCTGTTTCCACATCTATTTGCCATGAAGTGATGGAACCAGATGCCATCATATTAGTTTTTTGAATGTTAAGTTTCAAGCCAACTTTTTCACTCTCTCTTCCACTTCCATCAAGAGGCTCTTTAGCTTCACTTTCTTCCATAAACGTCTTCTTTAGACAGCCTAAAATAGTTCAGTTGGACCTACTGATATTTATGTCAAACATGAAATATTTACCTTCAGTTCCGTTCAGTTGCTCAGTTGTGCCGGACTCTTTGTGACCCCATGAATCGCAGTATGCCAGGCCTCCCTGTCCATCACCAACTCCCGGAGTTCACTCAGATTCATGTCCATTGAATTAGTGATGCCATCCAGCCATCTCATCCTCTGTCATCACCTTCTCCTCCTGCCCCCAATCCCTCCCAGCATCAGAGTCTTTTCCAGTGAGTCAACTCTTCTCATGAGGTGGCCAAAGTACTGGAGCTTCAGCTTCAGCATCATTCCTTCCAAAGAAATCCCAGGGTTGATCTCCTTCAGAATGGACTGGTTGGATCTCCTTGCAGTCCAAGGGACTCTCAAGAGTCTTCTCCAACACCACAGTTCAAAAGCATCAATTCTTTGGCGCTCAGCCTTCTTCATAGTCCAACTCTCACATCCATACATGACTACTGGAAAAACCATAGCCTTGACTAGACAGACCTTAGTCAGCAAAGTAATGTCTCTGCTTTTGAATATGCTATCTAGGTTGGTCATAACTTTCCTTCCAAGGAGTAAGCATCTTTGAATTTCATGGCTGCAATCACCATCAGCAGTGATTTTGGAGCCCAGAAAAATAAAGACTGACACTGTTTCTACTGTTTCCCCATCTATTTCCCATGAAGTGATGGGACCAGATGCTATGATCTTCGTTTTCTGAATGCTGAGCTTTAAGCCAACTTTTTCACTCTTCTCTTTCACTTTCATCAAGAGGCTTTTTAGTTCCTCTTCACTTTCTGCCATAAGGGTGGTGTCATCTGCATATCTGAGGTTATTGGTATTTCTCCCGGCAATATTGATTCCAGCTTGTGTTTCTTCCAGTCCAGCGTTTCTCATGATGTCCTCTGCATAGAAGTTAAATAAGCAGGGTGACAATATACAGCCTTGACGTACTCCTTTTCCTATTTGGAACCAGCCTGTTGTTCCATGTCCAGTTCTAACTGTTGCTTCCTGACTTGCATACAGATTTCTCAAGAGGCAGGTCAGGTGGTCTGGTATTCCCATCCCTCTCAGAATTTTCCACAGTTTCTCGTGATCCACACAAAGGCTTTGGCATAGTCAATAAAGCAGAAATAGATGTTTTTCTGGAACTCTCTTGCTTTTTCCATATTTACCTTGGCTGCTTATAAATAAACAGCTACTTCAGTTGTGAGCATCTATTTATTTATTCACACACACACACGTACACACATGGAGACACAACATACCCCCAATACAATGCTTTAAAAAGATAATAATTTATAATTCATCTGTGTTCTTTTTCATATAAATAAGTAAAATGCTTTCATATCTGCTTCCTCCCCCCAAAAAAGTGCACAATCTAATTGTTCATATTTTTAATCCAACAAGACTATTGTTTTCCATTTGAAATACAATATTTCAAGCAGGAAAAAGAACTTTATAAATAAAAGCCTCCCTTGGTATACACAAATTCACAAACATACTCCATCTCCCCATCTCAGCACTGTGATGGCATTAAGTTCATCCATGACGGATGGTTGCTTTGCCAGAATAGTCAGCCATGAGGCCCTCCACCCCATTTATTTATTTAACTACATGGCACTGGGAATACCAGGCAATAAAACTGCATTTTCATCCATAGCTGATTTCCATTTAGAGCTTGTCATGTTAATAGTGAAATAAAT